>NW_028176388.1:0-169000 GCF_949987555.1 Borostomias antarcticus
CTGGTCTCTCTGTAGTCCCTTGTGCTTGCTTTTGACTGACTCTTAAAAGACCTGTGTACCTAATGTGACACATGTACCTAATGCACACACACACACACACACACACACACACACACACACACACACACACACACACACACACACACACACACACACACACACACACACAGGGTCACACTGAGAATGTCCCATTCATATGCAGCACTGTATTCTCTATTAATAATGGTGTTGATTTCACTTTCAGCTGAAACCTGGACAGACACACGCATGCACACACAGAGTCCTGCAGGCATAGTTTACATCACTCTCTTATCATGTCCTGTTGATATTATTGAGGAACATGTCGCATTGACCTTTCCAATGTTATTCCAGACTGAGCAGCCAATCTCTCAGGCCGAGTTGCCTACCGTTTCCAAATCGAAGTCTCAAGGGACAAACAACACAGGGACAGTACATATAATCAACAGCACACATTATGAAGACATGAAGACATGAAGACATGAAGACATGTCTTATTAGTAAACAGAAGTAATTCAGTGGTAATCATGTAGAGTTTCAATAGTGATTGGCACATAGTAAACAGACGCAGTATGTCACATGAAAAAAGGACAAGTCTCTGCGGCTGTGGGTGAAGACGAGGCCCGAGTCTTCTCTCCCCCGCATGGTGTTATCACGGTGTCTGCCTGCTGGGAGCAGCCAATCTCTCCGGCCGAGTTGCCTAACTCCCCCCCCCCCCCCCCCCCCCCCCCCCCACACACACACACACACGCAGGGTCACACTGAGAATGTCCCATTCAGACTCCCGGATCCCTCCCGTTCATTCACGATGGAGGCCGAGATGGCGAAAAAGGGCGGGGGCCACACCCTTTTTCGCCATCTCGGCCTCCCATAGAGATGGAGTCACTCAGACGCTTCCAAATCGAAGTCTCAAGGGACAAACAAACACAGGGACAGTACATTTTAATCAACAGCACACAGTTATGAAGACATGAAGACATGAAGACATGAAGACATGTCTTATTAGTAAACAGAAGTATTCAGTGGTAATCATGTAGGTTTCAATAGTGATTGGCACATAGTAAAACAGACGCAGTATGCTACATGAAAAAAGGACAAGTCTCTGCGGCTGTGGGTGAAGACGAGACCCGAGTCTTCTCTCCCCGCATGGTGTTATCAGCGTAACAGCGTCTCACCAGAGAGAGAGAGAGAGAGGAGAGAGAGGAGAGAGAGAGAGCAGAGAGAGAGAGAGAGAGAGAGAGAGCAGAGAGAGAGAGAGAGTCACGGGCCCGCGAGTGTCGACGTTTCGTGCGGTTTCACCAACGAAACGGCGGGGTTTTTTCTAAATCCCGGTGCGCGGTCGCGACGCTACGGAGGCCGAAATCACGAAAACGGGAGAGAGAGTCACGGGCCCGTATGATGTGTGGGTTATGTGGCGAGCGTGACGCGGCGGGGGGGTAGTCACGGGCCCGTGAGTGTCGTTTTCTAAATCCCGGTGCGCGGTCGCGACGCTAGGATGCACCCAGATGAAAAGTAATTAATTACCCAGTGATGAGTAGTGATAAAACACTACACACACACACACACAGAAGGATGTAGTAATTCAATAGGGATTGTGAAGGCATACAGCAGTAAATATGTAAGCATTGTGTAGTTATTAAATAGTAAACTCACTTTAAATAAAATTAAACCCTCAACACACAGGCACAGGCATACACATAAATATTTTCATCATCATAAATTGTGAAGACATGAAGAAGCAAATGTGTAAGAATGTTGCAATTTAAGAGTAAAAGTCAAGGAATGAGTAGTTCTATGTAGTCATTGCTTAATAGTAAACAGAAGTAATTCAGTGGTAATCATGTAGAGTTTCAATAGTGATTGAAAAGGGTTTGTGTAGAAATGAAAAGTAATTAATTCAATAGTGATGAGTAGTGATAAAACACACACACACACACACAGAAGGATGTAGTAATTCAATAGGGATTGTGAAGGCATACAGCAGTAAATATGTAAGCATTGTGTAGTTATTAAATAGTAAACTCACTTTAGCTCGTTTAGAGTACCTTTTCATGATATGCAAATTTTTGGGTAAATCGAAGTTGAGGCAACATAACAAACGTGCAAATGGCACTACGATGCTTGCGCAAAGAGCCTTTTTTGTAATACAAATTAAACGTAACCGATGGAATTTCTCAAAAAATTAGCATATCTTCTGGACAGCAGTCAGGTCGGCAGTCTTACCCATGATTGCGGTTTTGAGTAATGAACCAGGCTGGGAGTTTTTAAAAGCCTCAGGAATCTTTTGCTGGTGTTTAGAGTTAATTCGTTGATTCAGATGATTAGGTTAATAGCTCGTTTAGAGTACCTTTTCATGATATGCTAATTTTTTGAGATAGGAATTTTGGGTTTTCATGAGCTGTATGCCAAAATCATCAGTATTAAAACAATAAAAGACCTGAAATATTTCAGTTGGTGTGCAATGAATCTAAAATATATGAAAGTTTAATTTTTATCATTACATTATGGAAAAGAATGAACTTTATCACAATATGCTAATTATTTGAGAAGGACCTGTATAAGACTGTGCGAGCAAACACTTTCACAAACTCCCAGCCTGGTTCATTACTCAAAACCGCTATCATGGGTAAGACTGCCGACCTGACTGCTGTCCAGAAGATATACAGAGGAAAAGGGTAGCGTGCGGCGTGTGGAAGAATAACCACATTTGTATTAGAACAGAACAGTAAATTAGTTAGTGTGAATTGCCAAAAAGAATGGGAAAGCCAAGTTCTCTTGTCTGCATACATAATATCACGCGTTACAACAGCGGAACAGTGCTGGTGTCATTTGGCATTTTGGGGAGGCTGGAAATGGCAAAACATTCTAAACACGTTTTCAGACCGAGAGGTCTGCAAAACAGCAAAAAAGAATGGGAAAGCCAAGTTCTCACATTAAATCACACAACAGTGGAACAGTGCTGGTGTCATTTGGCAGTTTAGGGAGGCTGGAAATGACAAAACATTCTAAACACGTTTTCAGACCGAGAGAAGCATTTTCCACCATTAAAAAATTAGTGTCTCCAAAACTGCCAAAAAGAATGGGAAAGCCAAGTTCTCTTTAACTCGTGTAACGTGCGATGAATGTGTGAAGGAAGAAGAAAATAAACCGATGGTAAACTCGTATCGTGTACAAAATGGTCTTTTGACCAGCTACCCGAGAACGAAAGAACAGTAGATTAGTTAGTGTTAAAAGTAATAGTATAATATAATATAATATATAAAAATAATAATAATAATAATATATAATATAATATACTTTCTTCTTCTTAATGTTTCAACTCTGGGGTTTTTTTCAGTTTTTTTTTTCAGGGGTTTTTTTCAGTTTTTTTTTTCGGGTTTCGACTCACGGGTCCGGTAGTTCCAAGTGACGTCTCCGGGAGGCAACATGTTTTATAAACCAGTATTATTTAGTCTAATCTGTCTTTTCTGTATAACCTATATTTATGGTCTAACCAACTGTACTGCATATCATGTCTCGTACCTCAAAAACGGCCGTCGTGTCCCACCGCTTGTGTACCGGTATATTCGATAAACCGTGAAACCCAATGTCGTGAAATACATGTGGTACTGTAACGCTTTTTATTTTCATTATTTTCACACACATACACATGCCGATTCCTATAAGACCTATAAGACTGTGCGAGCAAACACTTTCACAATGAAATGAAATTTTATAAAGATATATCCCGTTCCGGTGTGTCGGTATCCGGCACCGCAATCTGCTGTCGCTGCTGCGAGGGCTGTGGCGATGTCTGCGTCTGTCCCTGTCCTCCGGTCGCCGTTCCTCCGGCTGCGGTCGCGCGGGTAACACATAGAGGGCTCGGCCCTATTACGGCCCTATTACCTCCCGCCGATAGTAGAGTCCTCGGCCCAGTGGCGGCTACGAATAGGCTAAACCTCAGATTAGGTGCTTCTCAAATAATTAGCATATTGTGATAAAGTTCATTATTTTCTGTAATGTACTGATAAACATTAGACTTTCATGTATTTTAGATTCATTACACACAACTGAAGTAGTTCAAGCCTTTTATTGTTTTAATATTGATGATTTTGGCAAAAAAGTAAAGAAAAAACAAATATCCCAAACATCTCAAAAAATTAGCATATTTCATCCGACCAATAAAAAACACCAGAAAAGTGTTTTTAATACAAAAAAAGTCAACCTTCAAATAATTATGTTCAGTTATGCACTCAATACTTGGTCGGGAATCCTTTTGCAGAAATGACTGCTTCAATGCGGCGTGGCATGGAGGCAATCAGCCTGTGGCACTGCTGAGGTGTTATGGAGGCCCAGGATGCTTCGATAGCGGCCTTAAGCTCATCCAGAGTGTTGGGTCTGGCGTCTCTCAACTTTCTCATCACAATATCCCACAGATTCTCTATGGGGTTCAGGTCAGGACAGTTGGCAGGCCAATTGAGCACAGTAATACCATGGTCAGTAAACCATTTACCAGTGGTTTTGGCACTGTGAGCAGGTGCCAGGTCGTGCTGAAAAATGAAATCTTCATCTCCATAAAGCTTTTCAGCAGATGGAAGCATGAAGTGCTCCAAAATCTCCTGATAGCTAGCTGCATTGACCCTGCCCTTGATAAAACACAGTGGACCAACACCAGCAGCTGACATGGAACCCCAGACCATCACTGACTGTGGGTACTTGACACTGGACTTCAGGCATTTTGGCATTTCCTTCTCCCCAGTCTTCCTCCAGACTCTGGCACTTTGATTTCCGAATGACATGCAAAATTTGCTTTCATCCGAAAAAAGTACTTTGGACCAGTGCTGCTTCTCTGTAGCCCAGGTCAGGCGCTTCTGCCGCTGTTTCTGGTTCAAAAGTGGCTTGACCTGGGGAATGCGGCACCTGTAGCCCATTTCCTGCACACGCCTGTGCACGGTGGCTCTGGATGTTTCTACTCCAGACTCAGTCCACTGCTTCCGCAGGTCCCCCAAGGTCTGGAATCGGCCCTTCTCCACAATCTTCCTCAGGGTCCGGTCACCTCTTCTTGTTGTGCAGCGTTTTCTGCCAGACTTTTTCCTTCCCACAGACTTCCCACTGAGGTGCCTTGATACAGCACTCTGGGAACAGCCTATTCGTTCAGAAATGTCTTTCTGTGTCTTACCCTCTTGCTTGAGGGTGTCAATGATGGCCTTCTGGACAGCAGTCAGGTCGGCAGTCTTACCCATGATTGCGGTTTTGAGTAATGAACCAGGCTGGGAGTTTGTGAAAGTGTTTGCTCGCACAGTCTTATACAGGTCCTTCTCAAATAATTAGCATATTGTGATAAAGTTCATTCTTTTCCATAATGTAATGATAAAAATTAAACTTTCATATATTTTAGATTCATTGCACACCAACTGAAATATTTCAGGTCTTTTATTGTTTTAATACTGATGATTTTGGCATACAGCTCATGAAAACCCAAAATTCCTATCTCAAAAAATTAGCATATCATGAAAAGGTACTCTAAACGAGCTATTAACCTAATCATCTGAATCAACGAATTAACTCTAAACACCAGCAAAAGATTCCTGAGGCTTTTAAAAACTCCCAGCCTGGTTCATTACTCAAAACCGCAATCATGGGTAAGACTGCCGACCTGACTGCTGTCCAGAAGATATGCTAATTTTTTGAGAAATTCCATCGGTTACGTTTAATTTGTATTACAAAAAAGGCTCTTTGCGCAAGCATCGTAGTGCCATTTGCACGTTTGTTATGTTGCCTCAACTTCGATTTACCAAAACATTAGCATATCATGAAAAGGTACTCTAAACGAGCTATTAACCTAATCATCTGAATCAACGAATTAACTCTAAACACCAGCAAAAGATTCCTGAGGCTTTTAAAAACTCCCAGCCTGGTTCATTACTCAAAACCGCAATCATGGGTAAGACTGCCGACCTGACTGCTGTCCAGAAGATATGCTAATATTTTGAGAAATTCCATCGGTTACGTTTAATTTGTATTACAAAAAAGGCTCTTTGCGCAAGCATCGTAGTGCCATTTGCACGTTTGTTATGTTGCCTCAACTTCGATTTACCAAAAAATTAGCATATCATGAAAAGGTACTCTAAACGAGCTATTAACCTAATCATCTGAATCAACGAATTAACTCTAAACACCAGCAAAAGATTCCTGAGGCTTTTAAAAACTCCCAGCCTGGTTCATTACTCAAAACCGCAATCATGGGTAAGACTGCCGACCTGACTGCTGTCCAGAAGATATGCTAATTTTTTGAGAAATTCCATCGGTTACGTTTAATTTGTGAGAGAGTCACGGGCCCGTATGATGTGTGGGTTATGTGGCGAGCGTGACGCGGCGGGGGGGTAGTCACGGGCCCGTGAGTGTCGT
This sequence comes from Borostomias antarcticus, assembly GCF_949987555.1. Taxonomy (NCBI): domain Eukaryota; kingdom Metazoa; phylum Chordata; class Actinopteri; order Stomiiformes; family Stomiidae; genus Borostomias; species Borostomias antarcticus. The sequence continues at coordinate 6,406 of NW_028176388.1, forward strand.
TTTCTAAATCCCGGTGCGCGGTCGCGACGCTAGGATGCACCCGGGTCTGGGTTATGTGGCGAGCGTGACGCGGCGGGGGGTAGCAAAAAAACACCCCCCCTTATAGCGAGAGGCCCTTTCCCGTTCCCCGTAGAGAACGAACGGGCTCGGGAGAGAGAGAGTCACGGGCCCGCGAGTGTCGACGTCAACTCGTGTGCGAGTCCCGCGTTAAACGTTGTTCGAACGTCGTAAATCGAAGTTGAGGCAACGTACAGTTGGTTAGACCGTAAATATAGGTTATACAGAAAAGACAGATTAGACTAAATAATACTGGTTTTTAAAACATGTTGCCTCCCGGAGACGTCACTTGGAACTACCGGACCCGTGAGTCGAAACCCGAAAAAAAAACTGAAAAAAAAACTGAAAAAATCCCCAGAGTTGAAACATTAAGAAGAAGAAAGTATATTATATTATATATTATTATTATGATTATTTTTATATATTATATTATATTATACTATTACTTTTAACACTAACTAATCTACTGTTCTTTCGTTCTCGGGTAGCTGGTCAAAAGACCATTTTGTACACGATACGGGTTTACCATCGGTTTATTTTCTTCTTCCTTCACACATTCATCGCACGTTACACGAGTTCAAGAGAACTTGGCTTTCCCATTCTTTTTGGCAGTTTTGGAGACACTAATTTTTTAATGGTGGAAAATGCTTCTCTCGGTCTGAAAACGTGTTTAGAATGTTTTGTCATTTCCAGCCTGACTGAAAAGTAATAAATTCAATAGTAGAAACTGGAAATCCTGAGTGATGGACTTCATAATTCCTGCCAGCTCAAAGCTTATGGAAGTTTCTGCTCACTTGGGCCTACATGTTGGAGGTGGTTGCAAAATGATAGCTGGTACTGCTGATTTGTTATGTTTTTTTTTGTTGTAAACTTTAGACGGTTGCTTTAGTGCCACCATCAGACCTATTGGCCCACAATACCAGTTGAGGACTTCTGGCATAGGACTGAACCTATGTGCAAAGCTTGGTGATTTTCCATGCATGGGAAGTCAGACTTCTGAAGAAGAAGAAGAGGGAGATAGAGGTGGAGATGGAGGAGAAAGAGAGGGAGAGGAAAAAGAGTGTGTGTGTGTGTGAGAGAGAGAGAGAGAGAGAGAGAGAGAGAGAGAGAGAGAGAGAGAGAGAGAGAGAGAGAGATCAGATAGTTACATGAATGTCTTGCTGATAGAAGATAGTGGTGGAGATCCTGCGCAACGCCATCAGCTACATCGAGTCCCTCCGGGCCCTGCTCCGGGTGGGAGGGGGGCAGGAGGAGAGCTACTACCCGGTGCTGGAGCACTACAGCGGGGACTCAAAAAGTGGAACCTAATCATTGGAACCATGCTGTATCACTGGGAAGGAGAAACAAAAGACCACTCGCCCTTCTGCATTTTGCAGGGAAGAAACAGCTAACAGGAGTTGAAACGTTATACGAAAACTAATACGTACACAAGAAGAAAGAAGAAAGAAGAAGAATATTATTCTTCTATTATTATTTTTCACACTAACTAATTTACTGTTCTTTCATTCTCATGTACATTTCTTTGAAAATAAAAAACTCAGTACACAAGATGATGTTCTTTCTCTTCCTTTACTTTATTTAATTTACATACGATACACACATATGATATGATACACACAACTTGCCATCTCTTAGATATTCACAGAATACAGCAAAAATGAACACGTTTCCATGACAAAATATTATTGTGTGTTTGTGCGTATGTGAAAGCTATGTGTGAGCACACGTACAGCGGGTGTATGTTGAATCAACCTGGAGGACAAAAACAACCTGGTGAACAATTGTGACCTGGGAACTGAAAACGCTCCTAACCTGGGGGTGAGGAACAGCCTGCTGCACAGGACAGAACCAGGAAGCAGATAGTCGCAGTCTTGTGTTCCTCAAGGAACAAAGAGAAGTAAGTAAGTAAGTAAGTAAGTATGTATGTAAGTAAAGTAAGAAAGCTGAAGCAATTCCTCAAATGTTAAGCCGTATAGCAAAACAAGATGTTGATAGGATCCAACCATTCCCAGCTCCCACCCATTCAGAGTCACACAGCCAGGGCAGCTAGGAGAAGGGAGAGAGAGAGAGGAGAAGGGAGAGAGAGAGAGGAGAAGGGAGAGAGAGAGAGGAGAAGGGAGAGAGAGAAAGGGAAAAGGACAACATGGGCCAAGTTCAAGCTCCAAGGAGACGGACAATGAATTACAGAAATGAGATCTGACAAATGCCAAGCTTTTCCACAGAGTAGTCAGAATGGCCTCACCCCCTGGTGAACATACATGCTGCTACTGCATACATACTGCTACTGCATACATGCTGCTACTGCATACATGCTGCTACTGCATACATGCGGCTACTGCATACATGCTGCTACTGCATACATGCTGCTACTGCATACATGCTGCTACTGCATACAGATGGAGGTAAACACCTCAGCTAGCCCACTGTTAGATTTTTTGTAGGCTACAGTGATTTCAAAAGGACAGGATTTACTCCATGCGATCTGTAAATGCTGGTACAGTATGTTAACCCTTTGAATATGACCACCTTGCTGGCAAAATGTTTAAAAATATCTAAAGAATCTATACAAATAAACAACAACAAAATCTACAAAATTCCAACATTCCAACACTTCCTGAAAGCTGAGAAACTGTGGGTTAAGTGTCAATTTCTATTTGTGACAAAAAGTGACGTCCATATCTGGCTGCTCTAAGGACTATTCTCTCCCTTTGGTTATTTTCCCGCCAGTTTTGTTTACAGTTGTCATGGAAACCCCCATTATACATTTACTTTCAGAATAAAAGTCTCATGGAAATAGCAGAACAGGTATTCCACACTGTAAGTGTTTAATAATGGTTTTCATTACTCAGTAGGCCTAAGCAGAGCCCAACAGGTCTAAAGTGTGGTCATGCTACAATACATGTACAATACACCACTTGTTTGCAGGCATAGGTTCCCTATTCTTAAGTATACAAACATTCGTCCTTAATAAAAGAATAATAGGTCACTATTACTAAACACCAAATTAAGATCCCTTTTCTGAAGTGAAGAATTTGAACTTAGAGGCTCTGAGGATTACAGCTGCACATTTTACTGGGGGGAAAACAGAGACAGAGTAAACGTGGGTTATTAATATGAATCTGAATTAAATACAATTAAATATAAACTCTTATGAATACACATGTTTATATATATATATATATATATATATATATATATATATATATATATATATTTATATTGGCATCCAATGCATTTTTTTCAGCTAAGAAAATAGAATAAACAGAGGCATAATAGTATCTGACAGCAATAATGTTCATAGCAATAATACTAATGTTACAGGCCTTGATTTATGTGCTGGTTGAAAACAATCATTTAACTATCAAGCCCCTACTATACATATTCTGGGTTCAGAGGCCTCGCCCCTGCAGTTCACGCCAAGGAGATGAATACGGCCAAGAATAGAAACCTCTCTGACCACTCGTCCAACAGCCACTCGTCACTCTCCAAGAAAAGAGCCCTGCAGGCCTGGAAAACCCCATCACGTGTGATTCAAAGAGAGGGAGAGGAAAAAGAGTGTGTGTGTGTGAGAGAGAGAGAGAGAAAGAGAGAGAGAGAGAGAGAGAGAGAGTCACGGGCCCGCGAGTGTCGACGTTTCGGTGGAGATGGAGGAGAAAGAGAGGGAGAGGAAAAAGAGTGTGTGTGTGAGAGAGAGAGAGAGAGAGAGAGAGAGAGATCAGATAGTTACATGAATGTCTTGCTGATAGAAGATAGTGTGGTCAATATGTGAACACGGCTACACTGAAAATACAAACATTCCACACACTACTAAAGACAGTACTGTAAGTCTCAAATCAGTTAAACTCATTATAGGGTTTTTCCTTTTTCTGCCATCTCCTTGACTCTGTCTGACCCAAGAGAGAGAGAGAGAGAGAGAGAGAGAGTCACGGGCCCGCGAGTGTCGACGTTTCGGTGGAGATGGAGGAGAAAGAGAGGGAGAGGAAAAAGAGTGTGTGTGTGTGAGAGAGAGAGAGAGAGAGAGAGAGAGAGAGAGAGAGAGAGATCAGATAGTTACATGAATGTCTTGCTGATAGAAGATAGTGTGGTCAATATGTGAACACGGCTACACTGAAAATACAAACATTCCACACACTACTAAAGACAGTACTGTAAGTCTCAAATCAGTTAAACTCATTATAGGGTTTTTCCTTTTTCTGCCATCTCCTTGACTCTGTCTGACCCAAGAGAGAGAGAGAGAGAGAGTCACGGGCCCGCGAGTGTCGACGTTTCGGTGGAGATGGAGGAGAAAGAGAGGGAGAGGAAAAAGAGTGTGTGTGTGTGAGAGAGAGAGAGAGAGAGAGAGAGAGAGAGAGAGAGAGAGAGAGAGAGAGAGAGATCAGATAGTTACATGAATGTCTTGCTGATAGAAGATAGTGTGGTCAATATGTGAACACGGCTACACTGAAAATACAAACATTCCACACACTACTAAAGACAGTACTGTAAGTCTCAAATCAGTTAAACTCATTATAGGGTTTTTCCTTTTTCTGCCATCTCCTTGACTCTGTCTGACCCAAGAGAGAGAGAGAGAGAGAGTCACGGGCCCGCGAGTGTCGACGTTTCGGTGGAGATGGAGGAGAAAGAGAGGGAGAGGAAAAAGAGTGTGTGTGTGTGAGAGAGAGAGAGAGAGAGAGAGAGAGAGAGAGAGATCAGATAGTTACATGAATGTCTTGCTGATAGAAGATAGTGTGGTCAATATGTGAACACGGCTACACTGAAAATACAAACATTCCACACACTACTAAAGACAGTACTGTAAGTCTCAAATCAGTTAAACTCATTATAGGGTTTTTCCTTTTTCTGCCATCTCCTTGACTCTGTCTGACCCAAGAGAGAGAGAGAGAGAGAGAGAGAGAGTCACGGGCCCGCGAGTGTCGACGTTTCGGTGGAGATGGAGGAGAAAGAGAGGGAGAGGAAAAAGAGTGTGTGTGTGTGTGAGAGAGAGAGAGAGAGAGAGAGAGAGAGAGAGAGAGAGAGAGAGATCGGATAGTTACATGAATGTCTTGCTGATAGAAGATAGTGTGGTCAATATGTGAACACGGCTACACTGAAAATACAAACATTCCACACACTACTAAAGACAGTACTGTAAGTCTCAAATCAGTTAAACTCATTATAGGGTTTTTCCTTTTTCTGCCATCTCCTTGACTCTGTCTGACCCAAGAGAGAGAGAGAGAGAGAGAGAGTCACGGGCCCGCGAGTGTCGACGTTTCGGTGGAGATGGAGGAGAAAGAGAGGGAGAGGAAAAAGAGTGTGTGTGTGTGAGAGAGAGAGAGAGAGAGAGAGAGAGAGATCAGATAGTTACATGAATGTCTTGCTGATAGAAGATAGTGTGGTCAATATGTGAACACGGCTACACTGAAAATACAAACATTCCACACACTACTAAAGACAGTACTGTAAGTCTCAAATCAGTTAAACTCATTATAGGGTTTTTCCTTTTTCTGCCATCTCCTTGACTCTGTCTGACCCACTGGTCTCTCTGTAGTCCCTTGTGCTTGCTTTTGACTGACTCTTAAAAGACCTGTGTACCTAATGTGACACATGTACCTAATGCACACACACACACACACACACACACACACACACACACACACACACACACACACACACACAGGGTCACACTGAGAATGTCCCATTCATATGCAGCACTGTATTCTCTATTAATAATGGTGTTGATTTCACTTTCAGCTGAAACCTGGACAGACACACGCATGCACACACAGAGTCCTGCAGGCATAGTTTACATCACTCTCTTATCATGTCCTGTTGATATTATTGAGGAACATGTCGCATTGACCTTTCCAATGTTATTCCAGACTGAGCAGCCAATCTCTCAGGCCGAGTTGCCTACCGTTTCCAAATCGAAGTCTCAAGGGACAAACAAACACAGGGCCAGTACATATTAATCAACAGCACACATTTATGAAGACATGAAGACATGAAGACATGAAGACATGTCTTATTAGTAAACAGAAGTAATTCAGTGGTAATCATGTAGAGTTTCAATAGTGATTGGCACATAGTAAAACAGACGCAGTATGTCACATGAAAAAAGGACAAGTCTCTGCGGCTGTGGGTGAAGACGAGGCCCGAGTCTTCTCTCCCCCGCATGGTGTTATCAGCGTAACAGCGTCTCACCGAGAGAGAGAGAGAGAGAGAGAGAGAGCAGAGAGAGAGAGAGAGAGAGAGAGAGAGAGAGAGCAGAGAGAGAGAGAGAGAGAGAGAGAGAGAGAGAGAGAGAGAGTCACGGGCCCGCGAGTGTCGACGTTTCGTGCGGTTTCACCAACGAAACGGCGGGGTTTTTTCTAAATCCCGGTGCGCGGTCGCGACGCTACGGAGGCCGAAATCACGAAAACGGGAGAGAGAGTCCCGGGCCCGTATGATGTGTGGGTTATGTGGCGAGCGTGACGCGGCGGGGGGGTAGTCACGGGCCCGTGAGTGTCGTTTTCTAAATCCCGGTGCGCGGTCGCGACGCTAGGATGCACCCAGATGAAAAGTAATTAATTACCCAGTGATGAGTAGTGATAAAACACTACACACACACACACACAGAAGGATGTAGTAATTCAATAGGGATTGTGAAGGCATACAGCAGTAAATATGTAAGCATTGTGTAGTTATTAAATAGTAAACTCACTTTAAATAAAATTAAACCCTCAACACACAGGCACAGGCATACACATAAATATTTTCATCATCATAAATTGTGAAGACATGAAGAAGCAAATGTGTAAGAATGTTGCAATTTAAGAGTAAAAGTCAAGGAATGAGTAGTTCTATGTAGTCATTGCTTAATAGTAAACAGAAGTAATTCAGTGGTAATCATGTAGAGTTTCAATAGTGATTGAAAAGGGTTTGTGTAGAAATGAAAAGTAATTAATTCAATAGTGATGAGTAGTGATAAAACACACACACACACACACAGAAGGATGAAGTAATTCAATAGGGATTGTGAAGGCATACAGCAGTAAATATGTAAGCATTGTGTAGTTATTAAATAGTAAACTCACTTTAGCTCGTTTAGAGTACCTTTTCATGATATGCAAATTTTTTGGTAAATCGAAGTTGAGGCAACATAACAAACGTGCAAATGGCACTACGATGCTTGCGCAAAGAGCCTTTTTTGTAATACAAATTAAACGTAACCGATGGAATTTCTCAAAAAATTAGCATATCTTCTGGACAGCAGTCAGGTCGGCAGTCTTACCCATGATTGCGGTTTTGAGTAATGAACCAGGCTGGGAGTTTTTAAAAGCCTCAGGAATCTTTTGCTGGTGTTTAGAGTTAATTCGTTGATTCAGATGATTAGGTTAATAGCTCGTTTAGAGTACCTTTTCATGATATGCTAATTTTTTGAGATAGGAATTTTGGGTTTTCATGAGCTGTATGCCAAAATCATCAGTATTAAAACAATAAAAGACCTGAAATATTTCAGTTGGTGTGCAATGAATCTAAAATATATGAAAGTTTAATTTTTATCATTACATTATGGAAAAGAATGAACTTTATCACAATATGCTAATTATTTGAGAAGGACCTGTATAAGACTGTGCGAGCAAACACTTTCACAAACTCCCAGCCTGGTTCATTACTCAAAACCGCTATCATGGGTAAGACTGCCGACCTGACTGCTGTCCAGAAGATATACAGAGGAAAAGGGTAGCGTGCGGCGTGTGGAAGAATAACCACATTTGTATTAGAACAGAACAGTAAATTAGTTAGTGTGAATTGCCAAAAAGAATGGGAAAGCCAAGTTCTCTTGTCTGCATACATAATATCACGTGTTACAACAGCGGAACAGTGCTGGTGTCATTTGGCATTTTGGGGAGGCTGGAAATGGCAAAACATTCTAAACACGTTTTCAGACCGAGAGGTCTGCAAAACAGCAAAAAAGAATGGGAAAGCCAAGTTCTCACATTAAATCACACAACAGTGGAACAGTGCTGGTGTCATTTGGCAGTTTAGGGAGGCTGGAAATGACAAAACATTCTAAACACGTTTTCAGACCGAGAGAAGCATTTTCCACCATTAAAAAATTAGTGTCTCCAAAACTGCCAAAAAGAATGGGAAAGCCAAGTTCTCTTTAACTCGTGTAACGTGCGATGAATGTGTGAAGGAAGAAGAAAATAAACCGATGGTAAACTCGTATCGTGTACAAAATGGTCTTTTGACCAGCTACCCGAGAACGAAAGAACAGTAGATTAGTTAGTGTTAAAAGTAATAGTATAATATAATATAATATATAAAAATAATAATAATAATAATATATAATATAATATACTTTCTTCTTCTTAATGTTTCAACTCTGGGGTTTTTTTCAGGGTTTTTTTTCAGTTTTTTTTTTCGGGTTTCGACTCACGGGTCCGGTAGTTCCAAGTGACGTCTCCGGGAGGCAACATGTTTTATAAACCAGTATTATTTAGTCTAATCTGTCTTTTCTGTATAACCTATATTTATGGTCTAACCAACTGTACTGCATATCATGTCTCGTACCTCAAAAACGGCCGTCGTGTCCCACCGCTTGTGTACCGGTATATTCGATAAACCGTGAAACCCAATGTCGTGAAATACATGTGGTACTGTAACGCTTTTTATTTTCATTATTTTCACACACATACACATGCCGATTCCTATAAGACCTATAAGACTGTGCGAGCAAACACTTTCACAATGAAATGAAATTTTATAAAGATATATCCCGTTCCGGTGTGTCGGTATCCGGCACCGCAATCTGCTGTCGCTGCTGCGAGGGCTGTGGCGATGTCTGCGTCTGTCCCTGTCCTCCGGTCGCCGTTCCTCCGGCTGCGGTCGCGCGGGTAACACATAGAGGGCTCGGCCCTATTACGGCCCTATTACCTCCCGCCGATAGTAGAGTCCTCGGCCCAGTGGCGGCTACGAATAGGCTAAACCTCAGATTAGGTGCTTCTCAAATAATTAGCATATTGTGATAAAGTTCATTATTTTCTGTAATGTACTGATAAACATTAGACTTTCATGTATTTTAGATTCATTACACACAACTGAAGTAGTTCAAGCCTTTTATTGTTTTAATATTGATGATTTTGGCAAAAAAGTAAAGAAAAAACAAATATCCCAAACATCTCAAAAAATTAGCATATTTCATCCGACCAATAAAAAACACCAGAAAAGTGTTTTTAATACAAAAAAAGTCAACCTTCAAATAATTATGTTCAGTTATGCACTCAATACTTGGTCGGGAATCCTTTTGCAGAAATGACTGCTTCAATGCGGCGTGGCATGGAGGCAATCAGCCTGTGGCACTGCTGAGGTGTTATGGAGGCCCAGGATGCTTCGATAGCGGCCTTAAGCTCATCCAGAGTGTTGGGTCTGGCGTCTCTCAACTTTCTCATCACAATATCCCACAGATTCTCTATGGGGTTCAGGTCAGGACAGTTGGCAGGCCAATTGAGCACAGTAATACCATGGTCAGTAAACCATTTACCAGTGGTTTTGGCACTGTGAGCAGGTGCCAGGTCGTGCTGAAAAATGAAATCTTCATCTCCATAAAGCTTTTCAGCAGATGGAAGCATGAAGTGCTCCAAAATCTCCTGATAGCTAGCTGCATTGACCCTGCCCTTGATAAAACACAGTGGACCAACACCAGCAGCTGACATGGAACCCCAGACCATCACTGACTGTGGGTACTTGACACTGGACTTCAGGCATTTTGGCATTTCCTTCTCCCCAGTCTTCCTCCAGACTCTGGCACCTTGATTTCCGAATGACATGCAAAATTTGCTTTCATCCGAAAAAAGTACTTTGGACCAGTGCTGCTTCTCTGTAGCCCAGGTCAGGCGCTTCTGCCGCTGTTTCTGGTTCAAAAGTGGCTTGACCTGGGGAATGCGGCACCTGTAGCCCATTTCCTGCACACGCCTGTGCACGGTGGCTCTGGATGTTTCTACTCCAGACTCAGTCCACTGCTTCCGCAGGTCCCCCAAGGTCTGGAATCGGCCCTTCTCCACAATCTTCCTCAGGGTCCGGTCACCTCTTCTTGTTGTGCAGCGTTTTCTGCCAGACTTTTTCCTTCCCACAGACTTCCCACTGAGGTGCCTTGATACAGCACTCTGGGAACAGCCTATTCGTTCAGAAATGTCTTTCTGTGTCTTACCCTCTTGCTTGAGGGTGTCAATGATGGCCTTCTGGACAGCAGTCAGGTCGGCAGTCTTACCCATGATTGCGGTTTTGAGTAATGAACCAGGCTGGGAGTTTGTGAAAGTGTTTGCTCGCACAGTCTTATACAGGTCCTTCTCAAATAATTAGCATATTGTGATAAAGTTCATTCTTTTCCATAATGTAATGATAAAAAATTAAACTTTCATATATTTTAGATTCATTGCACACCAACTGAAATATTTCAGGTCTTTTATTGTTTTAATACTGATGATTTTGGCATACAGCTCATGAAAACCCAAAATTCCTATCTCAAAAAATTAGCATATCATGAAAAGGTACTCTAAACGAGCTATTAACCTAATCATCTGAATCAACGAATTAACTCTAAACACCAGCAAAAGATTCCTGAGGCTTTTAAAAACTCCCAGCCTGGTTCATTACTCAAAACCGCAATCATGGGTAAGACTGCCGACCTGACTGCTGTCCAGAAGATATGCTAATTTTTTGAGAAATTCCATCGGTTACGTTTAATTTGTATTACAAAAAAGGCTCTTTGCGCAAGCATCGTAGTGCCATTTGCACGTTTGTTATGTTGCCTCAACTTCGATTTACCAAAAAATTAGCATATCATGAAAAGGTACTCTAAACGAGCTATTAACCTAATCATCTGAATCAACGAATTAACTCTAAACACCAGCAAAAGATTCCTGAGGCTTTTAAAAACTCCCAGCCTGGTTCATTACTCAAAACCGCAATCATGGGTAAGACTGCCGACCTGACTGCTGTCCAGAAGATATGCTAATATTTTGAGAAATTCCATCGGTTACGTTTAATTTGTATTACAAAAAAGGCTCTTTGCGCAAGCATCGTAGTGCCATTTGCACGTTTGTTATGTTGCCTCAACTTCGATTTACCAAAAAATTAGCATATCATGAAAAGGTACTCTAAACAAGCTATTAACCTAATCATCTGAATCAACGAATTAACTCTAAACACCAGCAAAAGATTCCTGAGGCTTTTAAAAACTCCCAGCCTGGTTCATTACTCAAAACCGCAATCATGGGTAAGACTGCCGACCTGACTGCTGTCCAGAAGATATGCTAATTTTTTGAGAAATTCCATCGGTTACGTTTAATTTGTGAGAGAGTCACGGGCCCGTATGATGTGTGGGTTATGTGGCGAGCGTGACGCGGCGGGGGGGTAGTCACGGGCCCGTGAGTGTCGTTTTCTAAATCCTGGTGCGCGGTCGCGACGCTAGGATGCACCCGGGTCTGGGTTATGTGGCGAGCGTGACGCGGCGGGGGGTAGCAAAAAAACACCCCCCCTTATAGCGAGAGGCCCTTTCCCGTTCCCCGTAGAGAACGAACGGGCTCGGGAGAGAGAGAGTCACGGGCCCGCGAGTGTCGACGTCAACTCGTGTGCGAGTCCCGCGTTAAACGTTGTTCGAACGTCGTAAATCGAAGTTGAGGCAACGTACAGTTGGTTAGACCGTAAATATAGGTTATACAGAAAAGACAGATTAGACTAAATAATACTGGTTTTTAAAACATGTTGCCTCCCGGAGACGTCACTTGGAACTACCGGACCCGTGAGTCGAAACCCGAAAAAAAAACTGAAAAAAAACCTGAAAAAATCCCCAGAGTTGAAACATTAAGAAGAAGAAAGTATATTATATTATATATTATTATTATGATTATTTTTATATATTATATTATATTATACTATTACTTTTAACACTAACTAATCTACTGTTCTTTCGTTCTCGGGTAGCTGGTCAAAAGACCATTTTGTACACGATACGGGTTTACCATCGGTTTATTTTCTTCTTCCTTCACACATTCATCGCACGTTACACGAGTTAAAGAGAACTTGGCTTTCCCATTCTTTTTGGCAGTTTTGGAGACACTAATTTTTTTATGGTGGAAAATGCTTCTCTCGGTCTGAAAACGTGTTTAGAATGTTTTGTCATTTCCAGCCTGACTGAAAAGTAATAAATTCAATAGTAGAAACTGGAAATCCTGAGTGATGGACTTCATAATTCCTGCCAGCTCAAAGCTTACGGAAGTTTCTGCTCACTTGGGCCTACATGTTGGAGGTGGTTGCAAAATGATAGCTGGTACTGCTGATTTGTTATGTTTTTTTTTGTTGTAAACTTTAGACGGTTGCTTTAGTGCCACCATCAGACCTATTGGCCCACAATACCAGTTGAGGACTTCTGGCATAGGACTGAACCTATGTGCAAAGCTTGGTGATTTTCCATGCATGGGAAGTCAGACTTCTGAAGAAGAAGAAGAGGGAGATAGAGGTGGAGATGGAGGAGAAAGAGAGGGAGAGGAAAAAGAGTGTGTGTGTGTGTGAGAGAGAGAGAGAGAGAGAGAGAGAGAGAGAGAGAGAGAGAGAGAGAGAGAGAGATCAGATAGTTACATGAATGTCTTGCTGATAGAAGATAGTGGTGGAGATCCTGCGCAACGCCATCAGCTACATCGAGTCCCTCCGGGCCCTGCTCCGGGTGGGAGGGGGGCAGGAGGAGAGCTACTACCCGGTGCTGGAGCACTACAGCGGGGACTCAAAAAGTGGAACCTAATCATTGGAACCATGCTGTATCACTGGGAAGGAGAAACAAAAGACCACTCGCCCTTCTGCATTTTGCAGGGAAGAAACAGCTAACAGGAGTTGAAACGTTATACGAAAACTAATACGTACACAAGAAGAAAGAAGAAAGAAGAAGAATATTATTCTTCTATTATTATTTTTCACACTAACTAATTTACTGTTCTTTCATTCTCATGTACATTTCTTTGAAAATAAAAAACTCAGTACACAAGATGATGTTCTTTCTCTTCCTTTACTTTATTTAATTTACATACGATACACACATATGATATGATACACACAACTTGCCATCTCTTAGATATTCACAGAATACAGCAAAAATGAACACGTTTCCATGACAAAATATTATTGTGTGTTTGTGCGTATGTGAAAGCTATGTGTGAGCACACGTACAGCGGGTGTATGTTGAATCAACCTGGAGGACAAAAACAACCTGGTGAACAATTGTGACCTGGGAACTGAAAACGCTCCTAACCTGGGGGTGAGGAACAGCCTGCTGCACAGGACAGAACCAGGAAGCAGATAGTCGCAGTCTTGTGTTCCTCAAGGAACAAAGAGAAGTAAGTAAGTAAGTAAGTAAGTAAGTATGTATGTAAGTAAAGTAAGAAAGCTGAAGCAATTCCTCAAATGTTAAGCCGTATAGCAAAACAAGATGTTGATAGGATCCAACCATTCCCAGCTCCCACCCATTCAGAGTCACACAGCCAGGGCAGCTAGGAGAAGGGAGAGAGAGAGAGAGGAGAAGGGAGAGAGAGAGAGGAGAAGGGAGAGAGAGAGAGGAGAAGGGAGAGAGAGAGAGGAGAAGGGAGAGAGAGAGAGGAGAAGGGAGAGAGAGAAAGGGAAAAGGACAACATGGGCCAAGTTCAAGCTCCAAGGAGACGGACAATGAATTACAGAAATGAGATCTGACAAATGCCAAGCTTTTCCACAGAGTAGTCAGAATGGCCTCACCCCCTGGTGAACATACATGCTGCTACTGCATACATACTGCTACTGAATACATGCTGCTACTGCATACATGCTGTTACTGCATACATGCGGCTACTGCATACATGCTGCTACTGCATACATGCTGCTACTGCATACAGATGGAGGTAAACACCTCAGCTAGCCCACTGTTAGATTTTTTGTAGGCTACAGTGATTTCAAAAGGACAGGATTTACTCCATGCGATCTGTAAATGCTGGTACAGTATGTTAACCCTTTGAATATGACCACCTTGCTGGCAAAATGTTTAAAAATATCTAAAGAATCTATACAAATAAACAACAACAAAATCTACAAAATTCCAACATTCCAACACTTCCTGAAAGCTGAGAAACTGTGGGTTAAGTGTCAATTTATATTTGTGACAAAAAGTGACGTCCATATCTGGCTGCTCTAAGGACTATTCTCTCCCTTTGGTTATTTTCCCGCCAGTTTTGTTTACAGTTGTCATGGAAACCCCCATTATACATTTACTTTCAGAATAAAAGTCTCATGGAAATAGCAGAACAGGTATTCCACACTGTAAGTGTTTAATAATGGTTTTCATTACTCAGTAGGCCTAAGCAGAGCCCAACAGGTCTAAAGTGTGGTCATGCTACAATACATGTACAATACACCACTTGTTTGCAGGCATAGGTTCCCTATTCTTAAGTATACAAACATTCATCCTTAATAAAAGAATAATAGGTCACTATTACTAAACACCAAATTAAGATCCCTTTTCTGAAGTGAAGAATTTGAACTTAGAGGCTCTGAGGATTACAGCTGCACATTTTACTGGGGGGAAATCAGAGACAGAGTAAACGTGGGTTATTAATATGAATCTGAATTAAATACAATTAAATATAAATTCTTATGAATACACATGTTTATATATATATATATATATATATATATATATATATTTATATTGGCATCCAATGCATTTTTTTCAGCTAAGAAAATAGAATAAACAGAGGCATAATAGTATCTGACAGCAATAATGTTCATAGCAATAATACTAATGTTACAGGCCTTGATTTATGTGCTGGTTGAAAACAATCATTTAACTATCAAGCCCCTACTATACATATTCTGGGTTCAGAGGCCTCGCCCCTGCAGTTCACGCCAAGGAGATGAATACGGCCAAGAATAGAAACCTCTCTGACCACTCGTCCAACAGCCACTCGTCACTCTCCAAGAAAAGAGCCCTGCAGGCCTGGAAAACCCCATCACGTGTGATTCAAAGAGAGGGAGAGGAAAAAGAGTGTGTGTGTGTGAGAGAGAGAGAGAGAGAGAGAGAGAGAGTCACGGGCCCGCGAGTGTCGACGTTTCGGTGGAGATGGAGGAGAAAGAGAGGGAGAGGAAAAAGAGTGTGTGTGTGAGAGAGAGAGAGAGAGAGAGAGAGAGAGAGAGAGAGATCAGATAGTTACATGAATGTCTTGCTGATAGAAGATAGTGTGGTCAATATGTGAACACGGCTACACTGAAAATACAAACATTCCACACACTACTAAAGACAGTACTGTAAGTCTCAAATCAGTTAAACTCATTATAGGGTTTTTCCTTTTTCTGCCATCTCCTTGACTCTGTCTGACCCAAGAGAGAGAGAGAGAGAGAGAGAGAGGGTCACGGGCCCGCGAGTGTCGACGTTTCGGTGGAGATGGAGGAGAAAGAGAGGGAGAGGAAAAAGAGTGTGTGTGTGTGAGAGAGAGAGAGAGAGAGAGAGAGAGAGAGAGAGAGAGAGAGAGATCAGATAGTTACATGAATGTCTTGCTGATAGAAGATAGTGTGGTCAATATGTGAACTCGGCTACACTGAAAATACAAACATTCCACACACTACTAAAGACAGTACTGTAAGTCTCAAATCAGTTAAACTCATTATAGGGTTTTTCCTTTTTCTGCCATCTCCTTGACTCTGTCTGACCCAAGAGAGAGAGAGAGAGAGAGTCACGGGCCCGCGAGTGTTGACGTTTCGGTGGAGATGGAGGAGAAAGAGAGGGAGAGGAAAAAGAGTGTGTGTGTGTGAGAGAGAGAGAGAGAGAGAGAGAGAGAGATCAGATAGTTACATGAATGTCTTGCTGATAGAAGATAGTGTGGTCAATATGTGAACACGGCTACACTGAAAATACAAACATTCCACACACTACTAAAGACAGTACTGTAAGTCTCAAATCAGTTAAACTCATTATAGGGTTTTTCCTTTTTCTGCCATCTCCTTGACTCTGTCTGACCCAAGAGAGAGAGAGAGAGAGAGAGAGTCACGGGCCCGCGAGTGTCGACGTTTCGGTGGAGATGGAGGAGAAAGAGAGGGAGAGGAAAAAGAGTGTGTGTGTGTGAGAGAGAGAGAGAGAGAGAGAGAGAGAGAGAGAGAGAGAGATCAGATAGTTACATGAATATCTTGCTGATAGAAGATAGTGTGGTCAATATGTGAACACGGCTACACTGAAAATACAAACATTCCACACACTACTAAAGACAGTACTGTAAGTCTCAAATCAGTTAAACTCATTATAGGGTTTTTCCTTTTTCTGCCATCTCCTTGACTCTGTCTGACCCAAGAGAGAGAGAGAGAGAGAGAGTCACGGGCCCGCGAGTGTCGACGTTTCGGTGGAGATGGAGGAGAAAGAGAGGGAGAGGAAAAAGAGTGTGTGTGTGTGAGAGAGAGAGAGAGAGAGAGAGAGAGATCAGATAGTTACATGAATGTCTTGCTGATAGAAGATAGTGTGGTCAATATGTGAACACGGCTACACTGAAAATACAAACATTCCACACACTACTAAAGACAGTACTGTAAGTCTCAAATCAGTTAAACTCATTATAGGGTTTTTCCTTTTTCTGCCATCTCCTTGACTCTGTCCGACCCACTGGTCTCTCTGTAGTCCCTTGTGCTTGCTTTTGACTGACTCTTAAAAGACCTGTGTACCTAATGTGACACATGTACCTAATGCACACACACACACACACACACACACACACACACACACACACACACACACACACACACACACACACACACACACAGGGTCACACTGAGAATGTCCCATTCATATGCAGCACTGTATTCTCTATTAATAATGGTGTTGATTTCACTTTCAGCTGAAACCTGGACAGACACACGCATGCACACACAGAGTCCTGCAGGCATAGTTTACATCACTCTCTTATCATGTCCTGTTGATATTATTGAGGAACATGTCGCATTGACCTTTCCAATGTTATTCCAGACTGAGCAGCCAATCTCTCAGGCCGAGTAGCCTACCGTTTCCAAATCGAAGTCTCAAGGGACAAACAAACACAGGGACAGTACATATTAATCAACAGCACACATTTATGAAGACATGAAGACATGAAGACATGAAGACATGTCTTATTAGTAAACAGAAGTAATTCAGTGGTAATCATGTAGAGTTTCAATAGTGATTGGCACATAGTAAAACAGACGCAGTATGTCACATGAAAAAAGGACAAGTCTCTGCGGCTGTGGGTGAAGACGAGGCCCGAGTCTTCTCTCCCCCGCATGGTGTTATCAGCGTGTCTGCCTGCTGGGAGCAGCCAATCTCTCCGGCCGAGTTGCCTAACTCCCCCCCCCCCCCCCCCCCCCCACACACACACACACACGCAGGGTCACACTGAGAATGTCCCATTCAGACTCCCGGATCCCTTCCCGTTCATTCTCGATGGGAGGCCGAGATGGCGAAAAAGGGCGGGGGCCACACCCTTTTTCGCCATCTCGGCCTCCCATAGAGAATGGAGTTCACTCAGACGCTTCCAAATCGAAGTCTCAAGGGACAAACAAACACAGGGACAGTACATTTTAATCAACAGCACACATTTATGAAGACATGAAGACAAGAAGACATGTCTTATTAGTAAACAGAAGTAATTCAGTGGTAATCATGTAGAGTTTCAATAGTGATTGGCACATAGTAAAACAGACGCAGTATGTCACATGAAAAAAGGACAAGTCTCTGCGGCTGTGGGTGAAGACGAGGCCCGAGTCTTCTCTCCCCCGCATGGTGTTATCAGCGTAACAGCGTCTCACCAGAGAGAGAGAGAGAGAGAGAGAGAGAGAGAGAGCAGAGAGAGAGAGAGAGAGAGCAGAGAGAGAGAGAGAGAGAGAGAGAGTCACGGGCCCGCGAGTGTCGACGTTTCGTGCGGTTTCACCAACGAAACGGCGGGGTTTTTTCTAAATCCCGGTGGGCGGTCGCGACGCTACGGAGGCCGAAATCACGAAAACGGGAGAGAGAGTCACGGGCCCGTATGATGTGTGGGTTATGTGGCGAGCGTGACGCGGCGGGGGGGTAGTCACGGGCCCGTGAGTGTCGTTTTCTAAATCCCGGTGCGCGGTCGCGACGCTAGGATGCACCCAGATGAAAAGTAATTAATTAACCAGTGATGAGTAGTGATAAAACACTACACACACACACACACAGAAGGATGTAGTAATTCAATAGGGATTGTGAAGGCATACAGCAGTAAATATGTAAGCATTGTGTAGTTATTAAATAGTAAACTCACTTTAAATAAAATTAAACCCTCAACACACAGGCACAGGCATACACATAAATATTTTCATCATCATAAATTGTGAAGACATGAAGAAGCAAATGTGTAAGAATGTTGCAATTTAAGAGTAAAAGTCAAGGAATGAGTAGTTCTATGTAGTCATTGCTTAATAGTAAACAGAAGTAATTCAGTGGTAATCATGTAGAGTTTCAATAGTGATTGAAAAGGGTTTGTGTAGAAATGAAAAGTAATTAATTCAATAGTGATGAGTAGTGATAAAACACACACACACACACAGAAGGATGTAGTAATTCAATAGGGATTGTGAAGGCATACAGCAGTAAATATGTAAGCATTGTGTAGTTATTAAATAGTAAACTCACTTTAGCTCGTTTAGAGTACCTTTTCATGATATGCAAATTTTTTGGTAAATCGAAGTTGAGGCAACATAACAAACGTGCAAATGGCACTACGATGCTTGCGCAAAGAGCCTTTTTTGTAATACAAATTAAACGTAACCGATGGAATTTCTCAAAAAGTTAGCATAGCTTCTGGACAGCAGTCAGGTCGGCAGTCTTACCCATGATTGCGGTTTTGAGTAATGAACCAGGCTGGGAGTTTTTAAAAGCCTCAGGAATCTTTTGCTGGTGTTTAGAGTTAATTCGTTGATTCAGATGATTAGGTTAATAGCTCGTTTAGAGTACCTTTTCATGATATGCTAATTTTTTGAGATTTTTGGGTTTTCATGAGCTGTATGCCAAAATCATCAGTATTAAAACAATAAAATACCTGAAATATTTCAGTTGGTGTGCAATGAATCTAAAATATATGAAAGTTTAATTTTTATCATTACATTATGGAAAAGAATGAACTTTATCACAATATGCTAATTATTTGAGAAGGACCTGTATAAGACTGTGCGAGCAAACACTTTCACAAACTCCCAGCCTGGTTCATTACTCAAAACCGCTATCATGGGTAAGACTGCCGACCTGACTGCTGTCCAGAAGATATACAGAGGAAAAGGGTAGCGTGCGGCGTGTGGAAGAATAACCACATTTGTATTAGAACAGAACAGTAAATTAGTTAGTGTGAATTGCCAAAAAGAATGGGAAAGCCAAGTTCTCTTGTCTGCATACATAATATCACGCGTTACAACAGCGGAACAGTGCTGGTGTCATTTGGCATTTTGGGGAGGCTGGAAATGGCAAAACATTCTAAACACGTTTTCAGACCGAGAGGTCTGCAAAACAGCAAAAAAGAATGGGAAAGCCAAGTTCTCACATTAAATCACACAACAGTGGAACAGTGCTGGTGTCATTTGGCAGTTTAGGGAGGCTGGAAATGACAAAACATTCTAAACACGTTTTCAGACCGAGAGAAGCATTTTCCACCATTAAAAAATTAGTGTCTCCAAAACTGCCAAAAAGAATGGGAAAGCCAAGTTCTCTTTAACTCGTGTAACGTGCGATGAATGTGTGAAGGAAGAAGAAAATAAACCGATGGTAAACTCGTATCGTGTACAAAATGGTCTTTTGACCAGCTACCCGAGAACGAAAGAACAGTAGATTAGTTAGTGTTAAAAGTAATAGTATAATATAATATAATATATAAAAATAATAATAATATTTAATATATAATATAATATACTTTCTTCTTCTTAATGTTTCAACTCTGGGGTTTTTTTCAGGTTTTTTTTTCAGGGGTTTTTTTCAGTTTTTTTTTTCGGGTTTCGACTCACGGGTCCGGTAGTTCCAAGTGACGTCTCCGGGAGGCAACATGTTTTATAAACCAGTATTATTTAGTCTAATCTGTCTTTTCTGTATAACCTATATTTATGGTCTAACCAACTGTACTGCATATCATGTCTCGTACCTCAAAAACGGCCGTCGTGTCCCACCGCTTGTGTACCGGTATATTCGATAAACCGTGAAACCCAATGTCGTGAAATACATGTGGTACTGTAACGCTTTTTATTTTCATTATTTTCACACACATACACATGCCGATTCCTATGAGGCCTATAAGACTGTGCGAGCAAACACTTTCACAATGAAATGAAATTTTATAAAGATATATCCCGTTCCGGTGTGTCGGTATCCGGCACCGCAATCTGCTGTCGCTGCTGCGAGGGCTGTGGCGATGTCTGCGTCTGTCCCTGTCCTCCGGTCGCCGTTCCTCCGGCTGCGGTCGCGCGGGTAACACATAGAGGGCTCGGCCCTATTACGGCCCTATTACCTCCCGCCGATAGTAGAGTCCTCGGCCCAGTGGCGGCTACGAATAGGCTAAACCTCAGATTAGGTGCTTCTCAAATAATTAGCATATTGTGATAAAGTTCATTATTTTCTGTAATGTACTGATAAACATTAGACTTTCATGTATTTTAGATTCATTACACACAACTGAAGTAGTTCAAGCCTTTTATTGTTTTAATATTGATGATTTTGGCAAAAAAGTAAAGAAAAAACAAATATCCCAAACATCTCAAAAAATTAGCATATTTCATCCGACCAATAAAAAACACCAGAAAAGTGTTTTTAATACAAAAAAAGTCAACCTTCAAATAATTATGTTCAGTTATGCACTCAATACTTGGTCGGGAATCCTTTTGCAGAAATGACTGCTTCAATGCGGCGTGGCATGGAGGCAATCAGCCTGTGGCACTGCTGAGGTGTTATGGAGGCCCAGGATGCTTCGATAGCGGCCTTAAGCTCATCCAGAGTGTTGGGTCTGGCGTCTCTCAACTTTCTCATCACAATATCCCACAGATTCTCTATGGGGTTCAGGTCAGGACAGTTGGCAGGCCAATTGAGCACAGTAATACCATGGTCAGTAAACCATTTACCAGTGGTTTTGGCACTGTGAGCAGGTGCCAGGTCGTGCTGAAAAATGAAATCTTCATCTCCATAAAGCTTTTCAGCAGATGGAAGCATGAAGTGCTCCAAAATCTCCTGATAGCTAGCTGCATTGACCCTGCCCTTGATAAAACACAGTGGACCAACACCAGCAGCTGACATGGAACCCCAGACCATCACTGACTGTGGGTACTTGACACTGGACTTCAGGCATTTTGGCATTTCCTTCTCCCCAGTCTTCCTCCAGACTCTGGCACCTTGATTTCCGAATGACATGCAAAATTTGCTTTCATCCGAAAAAAGTACTTTGGACCAGTGCTGCTTCTCTGTAGCCCAGGTCAGGCGCTTCTGCCGCTGTTTCTGGTTCAAAAGTGGCTTGACCTGGGGAATGCGGCACCTGTAGCCCATTTCCTGCACACGCCTGTGCACGGTGGCTCTGGATGTTTCTACTCCAGACTCAGTCCACTGCTTCCGCAGGTCCCCCAAGGTCTGGAATCGGCCCTTCTCCACAATCTTCCTCAGGGTCCGGTCACCTCTTCTTGTTGTGCAGCGTTTTCTGCCAGACTTTTTCCTTCCCACAGACTTCCCACTGAGGTGCCTTGATACAGCACTCTGGGAACAGCCTATTCGTTCAGAAATGTCTTTCTGTGTCTTACCCTCTTGCTTGAGGGTGTCAATGATGGCCTTCTGGACAGCAGTCAGGTCGGCAGTCTTACCCATGATTGCGGTTTTGAGTAATGAACCAGGCTGGGAGTTTGTGAAAGTGTTTGCTCGCACAGTCTTATACAGGTCCTTCTCAAATAATTAGCATATTGTGATAAAGTTCATTCTTTTCCATAATGTAATGATAAAAATTAAACTTTCATATATTTTAGATTCATTGCACACCAACTGAAATATTTCAGGTCTTTTATTGTTTTAATACTGATGATTTTGGCATACAGCTCATGAAAACCCAAAATTCCTATCTCAAAAAATTAGCATATCATGAAGAGGTACTCTAAACGAGCTATTAACCTAATCATCTGAATCAACGAATTAACTCTAAACACCAGCAAAAGATTCCTGAGGCTTTTAAAAACTCCCAGCCTGGTTCATTACTCAAAACCGCAATCATGGGTAAGACTGCCGACCTGACTGCTGTCCAGAAGATATGCTAATTTTTTGAGAAATTCCATCGGTTACGTTTAATTTGTATTACAAAAAAGGCTCTTTGCGCAAGCATCGTAGTGCCATTTGCACGTTTGTTATGTTGCCTCAACTTCGATTTACCAAAAAATTAGCATATCATGAAAAGGTACTCTAAACGAGCTATTAACCTAATCATCTGAATCAACGAATTAACTCTAAACACCAGCAAAAGATTCCTGAGGCTTTTAAAAACTCCCAGCCTGGTTCATTACTCAAAACCGCAATCATGGGTAAGACTGCCGACCTGACTGCTGTCCAGAAGATATGCTAATATTTTGAGAAATTCCATCGGTTACGTTTAATTTGTATTACAAAAAAGGCTCTTTGCGCAAGCATCGTAGTGCCATTTGCACGTTTGTTATGTTGCCTCAACTTCGATTTACCAAAAAATTAGCATATCATGAAAAGGTACTCTAAACGAGCTATTAACCTAATCATCTGAATCAACGAATTAACTCTAAACACCAGCAAAAGATTCCTGAGGCTTTTAAAAACTCCCAGCCTGGTTCATTACTCAAAACCGCAATCATGGGTAAGACTGCCGACCTGACTGCTGTCCAGAAGATATGCTAATTTTTTGAGAAATTCCATCGGTTACGTTTAATTTGTGAGAGAGTCACGGGCCCGTATGATGTGTGGGTTATGTGGCGAGCGTGACGCGGCGGGGGGGTAGTCACGGGCCCGTGAGTGTCGTTTTCTAAATCCCGGTGCGCGGTCGCGACGCTAGGATGCACCCGGGTCTGGGTTATGTGGCGAGCGTGACGCGGCGGGGGGTAGCAAAAAAACACCCCCCCTTATAGCGAGAGGCCCTTTCCCGTTCCCCGTAGAGAACGAACGGGCTCGGGAGAGAGAGAGTCACGGGCCCGCGAGTGTCGACGTCAACTCGTGTGCGAGTCCCGCGTTAAACGTTGTTCGAACGTCGTAAATCGAAGTTGAGGCAACGTACAGTTGGTTAGACCGTAAATATAGGTTATACAGAAAAGACAGATTAGACTAAATAATACTGGTTTTTAAAACATGTTGCCTCCCGGAGACGTCACTTGGAACTACCGGACCCGTGAGTCGAAACCCGAAAAAAAAACTGAAAAAAACCCTGAAAAAATCCCCAGAGTTGAAACATTAAGAAGAAGAAAGTATATTATATTATATATTATTATTATGATTATTTTTATATATTATATTATATTATACTATTACTTTTAACACTAACTAATCTACTGTTCTTTCGTTCTCGGGTAGCTGGTCAAAAGACCATTTTGTACACGATATGGGTTTACCATCGGTTTATTTTCTTCTTCCTTCACACATTCATCGCACGTTACACGAGTTCAAGAGAACTTGGCTTTCCCATTCTTTTTGGCAGTTTTGGAGACACTAATTTTTTAATGGTGGAAAATGCTTCTCTCGGTCTGAAAACGTGTTTAGAATGTTTTGTCATTTCCAGCCTGACTGAAAAGTAATAAATTCAATAGTAGAAACTGGAAATCCTGAGTGATGGACTTCATAATTCCTGCCAGCTCAAAGCTTATGGAAGTTTCTGCTCACTTGGGCCTACATGTTGGAGGTGGTTGCAAAATGATAGCTGGTACTGCTGATTTGTTATGTTTTTTTTTGTTGTAAACTTTAGACGGTTGCTTTAGTGCCACCATCAGACCTATTGGCCCACAATACCAGTTGAGGACTTCTGGCATAGGACTGAACCTATGTGCAAAGCTTGGTGATTTTCCATGCATGGGAAGTCAGACTTCTGAAGAAGAAGAAGAGGGAGATAGAGGTGGAGATGGAGGAGAAAGAGAGGGAGAGGAAAAAGAGTGTGTGTGTGTGTGAGAGAGAGAGAGAGAGAGAGAGAGAGAGAGAGAGAGATCAGATAGTTACATGAATGTCTTGCTGATAGAAGATAGTGGTGGAGATCCTGCGCAACGCCATCAGCTACATCGAGTCCCTCCGGGCCCTGCTCCGGGTGGGAGGGGGGCAGGAGGAGAGCTACTACCCGGTGCTGGAGCACTACAGCGGGGACTCAAAAAGTGGAACCTAATCATTGGAACCATGCTGTATCACTGGGAAGGAGAAACAAAAGACCACTCGCCCTTCTGCATTTTGCAGGGAAGAAACAGCTAACAGGAGTTGAAACGTTATACGAAAACTAATACGTACACAAGAAGAAAGAAGAAAGAAGAAGAATATTATTCTTCTATTATTATTTTTCACACTAACTAATTTACTGTTCTTTCATTCTCATGTACATTTCTTTGAAAATAAAAAACTCAGTACACAAGATGATGTTCTTTCTCTTCCTTTACTTTATTTAATTTACATACGATACACACATATGATATGATACACACAACTTGCCATCTCTTAGATATTCACAGAATACAGCAAAAATGAACACGTTTCCATGACAAAATATTATTGTGTGTTTGTGCGTATGTGAAAGCTATGTGTGAGCACACGTACAGCGGGTGTATGTTGAATCAACCTGGAGGACAAAAACAACCTGGTGAACAATTGTGACCTGGGAACTGAAAACGCTCCTAACCTGGGGGTGAGGAACAGCCTGCTGCACAGGACAGAACCAGGAAGCAGATAGTCGCAGTCTTGTGTTCCTCAAGGAACAAAGAGAAGTAAGTAAGTAAGTAAGTAAGTAAGTATGTATGTAAGTAAAGTAAGAAAGCTGAAGCAATTCCTCAAATGTTAAGCCGTATAGCAAAACAAGATGTTGATAGGATCCAACCATTCCCAGCTCCCACCCATTCAGAGTCACACAGCCAGGGCAGCTAGGAGAAGGGAGAGAGAGAGAGAGGAGAAGGGAGAGAGAGAGAGGAGAAGGGAGAGAGAGAGAAGAGAAGGGAGAGAGAGAGAGGAGAAGGGAGAGAGAGAGAGGAGAAGGGAGAGAGAGAAAGGGAAAAGGACAACATGGGCCAAGTTCAAGCTCCAAGGAGACGGACAATGAATTACAGAAATGAGATCTGACAAATGCCAAGCTTTTCCACAGAGTAGTCAGAATGGCCTCACCCCCTGGTGAACATACATGCTGCTACTGCATACATACTGCTACTGCATACATGCTGCTACTGCATACATGCTGCTACTGCATACATGCGGCTACTGCATACATGCTGCTACTGCATACATGCTGCTACTGCATACAGATGGAGGTAAACACCTCAGCTAGCCCACTGTTAGATTTTTTGTAGGCTACAGTGATTTCAAAAGGACAGGATTTACTCCATGCGATCTGTAAATGCTGGTACAGTATGTTAACCCTTTGAATATGACCACCTTGCTGGCAAAATGTTTAAAAATATCTAAAGAATCTATACAAATAAACAACAACAAAATTCCAACATTCCAACACTTCCTGAAAGCTGAGAAACTGTGGGTTAAGTGTCAATTTCTATTTGTGACAAAAAGTGACGTCCATATCTGGCTGCTCTAAGGACTATTCTCTCCCTTTGGTTATTTTCCCGCCAGTTTTGTTTACAGTTGTCATGGAAACCCCCATTATACATTTACTTTCAGAATAAAAGTCTCATGGAAATAGCAGAACAGGTATTCCACACTGTAAGTGTTTAATAATGGTTTTCATTACTCAGTAGGCCTAAGCAGAGCCCAACAGGTCTAAAGTGTGGTCATGCTACAATACATGTACAATACACCACTTGTTTGCAGGCATAGGTTCCCTATTCTTGAGTATACAAACATTCGTCCTTAACACTAGCAGCGCCAAGCATTTGAAACTTACCAGCATAGCTGGGGGGTGGGTCAAATGCCCCCGCAGTCTTTAGAATGGGAGGCTGTTATTGACACACAATGGCCGCTAGATGGCGCTCGTGTGTGTGTTTGTGACACCGGCTTGGGCTACAAATAGATACACCTGTCTAGAAATAAGATGGTCGTGTCTGGGACTACGTTTTCCCAAGCCCTATTATCAAATAGAAAGCATATCACTGATAACACTTGAAAAATAAGAACACATTGGCGCAGTATGATGTAGGACTATTCACCTATTGAGCAATTTATGGATAGATTTATGGATGAATTCTATGTTTACTCAGGCCCGGTCGGATTTCTGGCTAAGCCGCTGGGGTAGGCTTGTGTTGCAGTTTTATTTTCGGAATTTGAGCTGAAAGGCATTTTTCTTAACATGTATTATGATATATAGATATATATTATACTAAATAAATATATAATATTTGGGCGGGTTTTTATCGCATTGGGGGGATTTGGAGCACTCGTTGGGGCTGGAGCACCAATCTGGCAATCCGGCTTGTTTACATCCGGACGTGAAGTATGTAGCAACATTCTGTGGAGGGCAGTAATAGTTGCATCGACACTGCTGGAAAGCCGTAAGAAGAAGTGATTGAATACATTTTCCGCATGTTTGTTGTATTCTATTTGACATGTTCCTTTGCCTCATTTAGCACCAGCTGCAACAATCTCCTCCAAATCCGTTCTCTCCGTTAGCAGGGCTAACGTTGCACTCAGTAGCTTGTGCTTATTAGCTAGGTTTGGTAAAACGCTTGTGCAGTGGAGGGGTTCTTTTGGGGGAATTATTGGATTATGCCAGCTAACGTTAGTTCCCAAACTTGTTTGATAACTATTCGATGCAGTCTGCCAGGCTAGTGCCTGTCGCCGTCATGAATGAGACAGCCCCACTTTAGAGACGGCCCCAGCTTTTGTTAGCTTTTAACTTCAAATTAACGTTTTTGTCTTTTGGGGCAAACTCTTGAAATAATATAATACGGCATGCATAGCTAGCGAGAGATATGCCCCCGCATCATTTTACAACCTGTATTGTTCGACTTTGCAACTGCTTGCTTGCTAGCTAGCTTAGCTAGCCTAACGTTGGGTGTATGAAGCTGGATAGTGGCCATGATTGCACCACCCTCATCCCACGATGGAGGCTATCAACTGGGCTTGGGACTTTGCCTCTCATCGCTAACTGGCAACTGTCCCGGTTGAGCTAATGGTAGGTAACGTTAGCTAGCTCAAACGTAGTTTTTTATTAGGCTATTATTAGCCTATCCAACCTATGTTATGTAGTTGTAGGTGCTGCTGTATGGGTGGGGTTGGTATTTGCAGAGGGCTACAAACACAGTGTGACACATGAGCACAGTTTTCTATGCAATATAAAGGCTACTGAAAAATAAATTGACTCCAAAAATAATCTGATTCAGTTAACACTTTATTTTTGAATAAGTGGCTCTTGTGGCTTAGAATAAGGGTCTGCAAGTGCAATGGGAAAATATCGACTATTCTAGTAGGCTAGAGTTTGTCCATGTTGCACATTAAAATTCAGGTATTGCTTAGCCTATATTCACATTTACTGTAGCTTCCTCAATGGGTCAAGACAATATACAATGTAAACATTTACTCAGTACAATAAATATCACAGCCAAGAATAGATGTGAAAGTTGTGATCAAGATGCATTGGACTTGGCCGGCTTGTGGATTTATAGATCTTTCAAACCTTTATTTATGCTCGAGAGGCACTGAGGTTGCCCTCATTTACAGTGACGACGAGCGATCTTGCACCCAGTCACTGCAAAACTGTCAGCTAGCAGTCTAAAACTGGCAGCTAGCAGTCTAAAACTGGCAGCTAGCAGTCTAAAACTGGCAGCTAGCAGTCTAAAACTGGCAGCTAGCAGTCTAAAACTGGCAGCTAGCAGCCTAGCCTATTTGCAAAACTGCTGCAAACGTGTCACCTACCATCCTAGGCTATTTGCATGTCAATGTAGGCTCATTGAGAATTCTGTGAATGGTGGGGGTTGTAGTGAGTGTGAGCCTGCCCACTGACTGTGCAAAACGTTGGGTTAGTGGACGAGTGTGCCTGACAAATGTGAAATTAGCAGAATCGTATTGTCTAACTCAGTAGTGGTGACCGCCCATGACTGTTGCTCTCGATGTAATTTTGTGTGTGGAAAAACGAGACAGTGCCAGTTTCCAGTGCAATGTTGTTGTTTTTTTGTTGTTGTTTTAGGCTTAGCCTAGCCTAGCCTAATGTGTGGCTGAACAGCCAGTCAACCCCGTTGTGATTTCAGATTATTTTCAATCTCACGCACCGTTCCTTCATGGATCACGAGGGTAGCCTACCTACACCGAAACCAATTCAATTGGGTGATAAGTGATATATATTATAGTGATATAAAAACATACATGTTCCAATAAAATGCCACATCAGATGCCACAAAGTCAACATCATCTCATCACTTAGGAGAGTTGGCTGAAATAAAAGGTTGCTTGCTCCCTGTCCTTTGACATTCGCTACCAGCAAACAGACAGCTAGGCCTATTTGCATGTCAATGTAAACCAGTGGGGGTTGGGGAGGGCTACAACGTATGGCTTGGTTAGGGCATGCTGTGGCTGAGGAGATAGATGAGATCATGGAGGACTTCAGCATCCAAGTGAAGGTTGTGGCAGCCACAGTTGACAATGCCTCCAACATGGATGTTGCTATAAAGAAGCTCCACCTTGTCAAATTTGGGTGTATATATATATAAATGAAATAGCATAGAAAAGTTAGTTAAAATAGCCAAATTCATCTATAATCAAAGCCTAAAATACAATTATGTAAAATACATTTTTTAGTAAATTGTTGTTTTTCACTTTACTTTCCCCAAATGTAATACTGGGATGTAATAATACTGAATAATGACTACACACCACATAAACCTTCATGGAATGTCTGGAAATAAAAAGACCAAGGAAACAGGTTCTCTTTCTCCAAACGTATTATTTACTTGTAATTTTTCACTGGAATGAACAAACAAACAATGGACTTGTTACTCCATAAATTAATAAAATCAATAAATAAACCATCTCATGAGTGTATCAAGCTATGAACAAGATATCTGATAGCAAAGCCGGTGGTCTTGACCGCATCTCAGCAGAACTAACTAGGATGGAAACTGGCGTGGATAACGTGGCTGGTGTGTGCTTCTCTTTTCTGAAAAATACAAAACAGAGAAACAACATTAATGATAAATTAGATTTATAAAGCGCTTTTCAATACACCCAAGGACGCTTTACAAGAACAGAGAAGACCAATGAGACAAAACAACAGGCAGGACTAACAACACAGGGTAAGCTAACCGAGTAGGTAAACTGGCCAACTAAGGCCTGGGCCTGGGCACGCGCGCGCGCGCACACACACACACACACACACACATACTCTAGTAGAGCACTGGCAAAACAGACATTCACTGGCAAATTAAACATGCATTGTTGGATAGAAAGATGTATATTTTGCAGGACGTAAATCATTAGGCCTACTTTAGATTTGGTTTTGACTGAAACAAGAAGTCGGCGCACTTTGGAGAAGCACAGCCGCGCCTAGGCCGGATTCATAGTCGACGCAAACTACATAAGCAAACTACATAAGCAAACTACATAAGCAAGGCCACGCAAGATGTAGTGCGCATCAATGATGTTTCCATGACGACGGCTGTAAACAGGAGTAGACCGGCTTGAGATGTAAACAAGACGTAAACATGGAGATGTTACAACGCCTGTTGCTAATAGCACTAGTGCTTATTTATGTCTCTTGTCCTCTTATTTCGGTTATTAAAGTTATAATATTTCAGTTATTCAGTCCCTCATCACCTTTGCGCTAGCTCGATAGCTAGCTCGCACTCCACTGGAGAGTCAAGTAAACAAACAGTGCGCCCCACAATGCACAGCGCATCTGACTACGGGGTCTTTTTAGGTCAAACATCCGTCCGAGAACGGGCAGTTTCACACAACTGGAGCGCCCTAGAAATCGGTTGCGACCCATGGATGTAGGTTGTGACCGCTCCGAAAACACCTCTTCAGGAGGGTCTCGGAGCGGCTGTTTTAGTGCACACTTGTCTGCGATTGTTGTGTTCACACAGGCCCATACAGAGTGCTCTCGGGCCCAAAGCTCGTTTGGTGCGCACAAAACTATATGTGTGAAACCACCCTAAGTTACTCCCTTTACGCACAAATATAATGAGCGGATATTTATTCTTGATAAGTTCATGAGGTAACTTACAGTAGGATTGATCATTTTGTGTGCATAAGCAGTGGCTAAGCATAAAACATAAACACACAGAGCTAGCTAACATACAGTGCTAACATAAACAGTGCTAGCTAACATAAGCAGTCGGCAACATTACAGTAACGTCAACATTACGGGTAAGAATGGGCTAACGTTAGCGAAGCTAGCCAAACTTACATCATCGACGAGATCCAAATTGTTGTCACGTCTCCAGATCCCCCAAGCTCCTCTTCTGATGAACTGGACTCAAAGACAGCCTCTCAAACCTCAACACATCTCCTGTTTTTGTGTTTGTTTGCTCATTTTATCTTCTCCGGTAGCCTAAGTTCATTCAGGTAACGTTAGCCCAGCCGGATTCAAAACATAATCCCTAGTTGTTTGCAAACCACATGGCCCAGTTTTATCCAATGGGGGGCTCTCTTGATAGAAAGTGGTGAATAATGTGGATGGTCATTGGTTTATTATGTCTGAGACTGATAGACAGCTGAATCCATGGGGAAAGCGCCAACCAATGGAGATTCAGAGAAGGCGGCGTAGGCCTTCAGGAACCAATCATAAACGCTGTAAATCTCAAGACACGAAACAGACGTTTTATACACAAAACAACGGTGTAAAATTATGTATATGATTTCTGTGCGTGTTGATATGGCGGAAAAATCTATAAAAACGTACGACGCCACCGCGGGCGCAGACTCCAGAGGGATAAAGCACAGTTCTTTTTACTCACACCAATGCTCCTATATAATTATAATTATATTATACTCCCAGTTATATTATATATTTGCTTTGTCCAGATTGCCAGTTGAACAAAAACGATCCAAGTGCCAAGTGCAACATTGTAACATATTATTCCCTGAACCAATGCAAACGGTCCAGAGGGTTGAATAGCCTGCACCCCTAGTAATTTTGCATTCATTCAATAGCCTACATAAGCATTCACATCCATAAACATAAGGCTGTGTTTTCAAGACATTTACAGCATTTCTAAATTCAACATTTGCATCATAGACTATTGAGTGCTATTCGTTTGAAGACATTTGACCTGTGTTGAGCTGATAGCATACGTTTTGAGATTAAACATAGTTTTATCTAAATGAGCCATTGTGTGAGTGTAACCTTTTGCATTCATTGTTGAAGTCACATATAGTCTACCACAAAAATATTATTGCTGTGCACATTCTTATATCCATATGTAAGGATGGATTATTCATTCAACCTTGATTCCTATAAAAAAAAAAAAACATATTGATGAACCTAGGCGACATCTGCTGGGAGAAAGTAGCATTGCTAAGAGTCCTAAGAGTCAGGTAAAAAAAGATGGCTGACCGGCTTTTAGCCAGAATACACTAAAAAAATGACCAAACTACCTTTTCCTGGTGGGATTTCGAAGTTTCAAAAACACTGACACGTAAAACGCACATATCTAGGAAAAGTCATGAAAGCAGGGCGCTGTAACTTGAACGGTTGCAGAGAATTATTTTTTAATGTAGTTGCATGGGTCACCTTGACCCACCCTCAGCTATTCTAGTGTTAATAAAAGAATAATAGGTCACTATTACTAAACACCAAATTAAGATCCCTTTTCTGAAGTGAAGAATTTGAACTTAGAGGCTCTGAGGATTACAGCTGCACATTTTACTGGGGGGAAAACAGAGACAGAGTAAACGTGGGTTATTAATATGAATCTGAATTAAATAAAATTAAATATAAATTCTTATGAATACACATGTTTATATATATATATATATATATATATATATATATATATATATATATATATATATTTATATTGGCATCCAATGCATTTTTTTCAGCTAAGAAAATAGAATAAACAGAGGCATAATAGTATCTGACAGCAATAATGTTCATAGCAATAATACTAATGTTACAGGCCTTGATTTATGTGCTGGTTGAAAACAATCATTTAACTATCAAGCCCCTACTATACATATTCTGGGTTCAGAGGCCTCGCCCCTGCAGTTCACGCCAAGGAGATGAATACGGCCAAGAATAGAAACCTCTCTGACCACTCGTCCAACAGCCACTCGTCACTCTCCAAGAAAAGAGCCCTGCAGGCCTGGAAAACCCCATCACGTGTGATTCAAAGAGAGGGAGAGGAAAAAGAGTGTGTGTGTGTGAGAGAGAGAGAGAGAGAGAGAGAGAGAGAGAGAGAGTCACGGGCCCGCGAGTGTCGACGTTTCGGTGGAGATGGAGGAGAAAGAGAGGGAGAGGAAAAAGAGTGTGTGTGTGAGAGAGAGAGAGAGAGAGAGAGAGAGATCAGATAGTTACATGAATGTCTTGCTGATAGAAGATAGTGTGGTCAATATGTGAACACGGCTACACTGAAAATACAAACATTCCACACACTACTAAAGACAGTACTGTAAGTCTCAAATCAGTTAAACTCATTATAGGGTTTTTCCTTTTTCTGCCATCTCCTTGACTCTGTCTGACCCAAGAGAGAGAGAGAGAGAGAGAGAGAGAGTCACGGGCCCGCGAGTGTCGACGTTTCGGTGGAGATGGAGGAGAAAGAGAGGGAGAGGAAAAAGAGTGTGTGTGTGTGAGAGAGAGAGAGAGAGAGAGAGAGAGAGAGAGAGAGAGAGAGATCAGATAGTTACATGAATGTCTTGCTGATAGAAGATAGTGTGGTCAATATGTGAACACGGCTACACTGAAAATACAAACATGCCACACACTACTAAAGACAGTACTGTAAGTCTCAAATCAGTTAAACTCATTATAGGGTTTTTCCTTTTTCTGCCATCTCCTTGACTCTGTCTGACCCAAGAGAGAGAGAGAGAGAGAGAGTCACGGGCCCGCGAGTGTCGACGTTTCGGTGGAGATGGAGGAGAAAGAGAGGGAGAGGAAAAAGTGTGTGTGTGTGAGAGAGAGAGAGAGAGAGAGAGAGAGAGAGAGATCAGATAGTTACATGAATGTCTTGCTGATAGAAGATAGTGTGGTCAATATGTGAACACGGCTACACTGAAAATACAAACATTCCACACACTACTAAAGACAGTACTGTAAGTCTCAAATCAGTTAAACTCATTATAGGGTTTTTCCTTTTTCTGCCATCTCCTTGACTCTGTCTGACCCAAGAGAGAGAGAGAGAGAGAGTCACGGGCCCGCGAGTGTCGACGTTTCGGTGGAGATGGAGGAGAAAGAGAGGGAGAGGAAAAAGAGTGTGTGTGTGTGAGAGAGAGAGAGAGAGAGAAAGAGAGAGAGAGAGAGAGATCAGATAGTTACATGAATGTCTTGCTGATAGAAGATAGTGTGGTCAATATGTGAACACGGCTACACTGAAAATACAAACATTCCACACACTACTAAAGACAGTACTGTAAGTCTCAAATCAGTTAAACTCATTATAGGGTTTTTCCTTTTTCTGCCATCTCCTTGACTCTGTCTGACCCAAGAGAGAGAGAGAGAGAGAGAGAGTCACGGGCCCGCGAGTGTCGACGTTTCGGTAGAGATGGAGGAGAAAGAGAGGGAGAGGAAAAAGAGTGTGTGTGTGTGAGAGAGAGAGAGAGAGAGAGAGAGAGAGATCAGATAGTTACATGAATGTCTTGCTGATAGAAGATAGTGTGGTCAATATGTGAACACGGCTACACTGAAAATACAAACATTCCACACACTACTAAAGACAGTACTGTAAGTCTCAAATCAGTTAAACTCATTATAGGGTTTTTCCTTTTTCTGCCATCTCCTTGACTCTGTCTGACCCAAGAGAGAGAGAGAGAGAGAGTCACGGGCCCGCGAGTGTCGACGTTTCGGTGGAGATGGAGGAGAAAGAGAGGGAGAGGAAAAAGAGTGTGTGTGTGTGAGAGAGAGAGAGAGAGAGAGAGAGAGAGAGAGAGAGAGATCAGATAGTTACATGAATGTCTTGCTGATAGAAGATAGTGTGGTCAATATGTGAACACGGCTACACTGAAAATACAAACATTCCACACACTACTAAAGACAGTACTGTAAGTCTCAAATCAGTTAAACTCATTATAGGGTTTTTCCTTTTTCTGCCATCTCCTTGACTCTGTCTGACCCAAGAGAGAGAGAGAGAGAGAGAGAGTCACGGGCCCGCGAGTGTCGACGTTTCGGTGGAGATGGAGGAGAAAGAGAGGGAGAGGAAAAAGAGTGTGTGTGTGTGAGAGAGAGAGAGAGAGAGAGAGAGAGAGAGAGAGATCAGATAGTTACATGAATGTCTTGCTGATAGAAGATAGTGTGGTCAATATGTGAACACGGCTACACTGAAAATACAAACATTCCACACACTACTAAAGACAGTACTGTAAGTCTCAAATCAGTTAAACTCATTATAGGGTTTTTCCTTTTTCTGCCATCTCCTTGACTCTGTCTGACCCAAGAGAGAGAGAGAGAGAGAGAGAGAGAGTCACGGGCCCGCGAGTGTCGACGTTTCGGTGGAGATGGAGGAGAAAGAGAGGGAGAGGAAAAAGAGTGTGTGTGTGTGAGAGAGAGAGAGAGAGAGAGAGAGAGAGAGAGAGAGAGATCAGATAGTTACATGAATGTCTTGCTGATAGAAGATAGTGTGGTCAATATGTGAACACGGCTACACTGAAAATACAAACATTCCACACACTACTAAAGACAGTACTGTAAGTCTCAAATCAGTTAAACTCATTATAGGGTTTTTTTCTTTTTCTGCCATCTCCTTGACTCTGTCTGACCCAAGAGAGAGAGAGAGAGTCACGGGCCCGCGAGTGTCGACGTTTCGGTGGAGATGGAGGAGAAAGAGAGGGAGAGGAAAAAGAGTGTGTGTGTGTGAGAGAGAGAGAGAGAGAGAGAGAGAGAGAGAGAGATCAGATAGTTACATGAATGTCTTGCTGATAGAAGATAGTGTGGTCAATATGTGAACACGGCTACACTGAAAATACAAACATTCCACACACTACTAAAGACAGTACTGTAAGTCTCAAATCAGTTAAACTCATTATAGGGTTTTTCCTTTTTCTGCCATCTCCTTGACTCTGTCTGACCCAAGAGAGAGAGAGAGAGAGAGAGAGACACGGGCCCGCGAGTGTCGACGTTTCGATGGAGGAGAAAGAGAGGGAGAGGAAAAAGAGTGTGTGTGTGAGAGAGAGAGAGAGAGAGAGATCAGATAGTTACATGAATGTCTTGCTGATAGAAGATAGTGTGGTCAATATGTGAACACGGCTACACTGAAAATACAAACATTCCACACACTACTAAAGACAGTACTGTAAGTCTCAAATCAGTTAAACTCATTATAGGGTTTTTCCTTTTTCTGCCATCTCCTTGACTCTGTCTGACCCAAGAGAGAGAGAGAGAGAGAGAGAGTCACGGGCCCGCGAGTGTCGACGTTTCGGTGGAGATGGAGGAGAAAGAGAGGGAGAGGAAAAAGAGTGTGTGTGTGTGAGAGAGAGAGAGAGAGAGAGAGAGAGAGAGAGAGAGAGAGAGAGAGAGAGAGAGATCAGATAGTTACATGAATGTCTTGCTGATAGAAGATAGTGTGGTCAATATGTGAACACGGCTACACTGAAAATACAAACTTTCCACACACTACTAAAGACAGTACTGTAAGTCTCAAATCAGTTAAACTCATTATAGGGTTTTTCCTTTTTCTGCCATCTCCTTGACTCTGTCTGACCCAAGAGAGAGAGAGAGAGAGAGAGTCACGGGCCCGCGAGTGTCGACATTTCGATGGAGGAGAAAGAGAGGGAGAGGAAAAAGAGTGTGTGTGTGTGAGAGAGAGAGAGAGAGAGAGAGAGAGAGAGAGAGAGAGAGATCAGATAGTTACATGAATGTCTTGCTGATAGAAGATAGTGTGGTCAATATGTGAACACGGCTACACTGAAAATACAAACATTCCACACACTACTAAAGACAGTACTGTAAGTCTCAAATCAGTTAAACTCATTATAGGGTTTTTCCTTTTTCTGCCATCTCCTTGACTCTGTCTGACCCACTGGTCTCTCTGTAGTCCCTTGTGCTTGCTTTTGACTGACTCTTAAAAGACCTGTGTACCTAATGTGACACATGTACCTAATGCACACACACACACACACACACACACACACACACACACACACACACAGGGTCACACTGAGAATGTCCCATTCATATGCAGCACTGTATTCTCTATTAATAATGGTGTTGATTTCACTTTCAGCTGAAACCTGGACAGACACACGCATGCACACACAGAGTCCTGCAGGCATAGTTTACATCACTCTCTTATCATGTCCTGTTGATATTATTGAGGAACATGTCGCATTGACCTTTCCAATGTTATTCCAGACTGAGCAGCCAATCTCTCAGGCCGAGTTGCCTACCGTTTCCAAATCGAAGTCTCAAGGGACAAACAAACACAGGGACAGTACATATTAATCAACAGCACACATTTATGAAGACATGAAGACATGAAGACATGTCTTATTAGTAAACAGAAGTAATTCAGTGGTAATCATGTAGAGTTTCAATAGTGATTGGCACATAGTAAAACAGACGCAGTATGTCACATGAAAAAAGGACAAGTCTCTGCGGCTGTGGGTGAAGACGAGGCCCGAGTCTTCTCTCCCCCGCATGGTGTTATCAGCGTGTCTGCCTGCTGGGAGCAGCCAATCTCTCCGGCCGAGTTGCCTAACCCCCCCCCCCACACACACACACACACGCAGGGTCACACTGAGAATGTCCCATTCAGACTCCCGGATCCCTTCCCGTTCATTCATCGATGGGAGGCCGAGATGGCGAAAAAGGGCGGGGGCCACACCCTTTTTCGCCATCTCGGCCTCCCATAGAGAATGGAGTTCACTCAGACGCTTCCAAATCGAAGTCTCAAGGGACAAACAAACACAGGGACAGTACATTTTAATCAACAGCACACATTTATGAAGACATGAAGACATGAAGACATGTCTTATTAGTAAACAGAAGTAATTCAGTGGTAATCATGTAGAGTTTCAATAGTGATTGGCACATAGTAAAACAGACGCAGTATGTCACATGAAAAAAGGACAAGTCTCTGCGGCTGTGGGTGAAGACGAGGCCCGAGTCTTCTCTCCCCCGCATGGTGTTATCAGCGTAACAGCGTCTCACCAGAGAGAGAGAGAGAGAGAGAGAGAGAGAGCAGAGAGAGAGAGAGAGAGAGCAGAGAGAGAGAGAGAGAGAGAGAGAGAGAGAGAGTCACGGGCCCGCGAGTGTCGACGTTTCGTGCGGTTTCACCAACGAAACGGCGGGGTTTTTTCTAAATCCCGGTGCGCGGTCGCGACGCTACGGAGGCCGAAATCACGAAAACGGGAGAGAGAGTCACGGGCCCGTATGATGTGTGGGTTATGTGGCGAGCGTGACGCGGCGGGGGGGTAGTCACGGGCCCGTGAGTGTCGTTTTCTAAATCCCGGTGCGCGGTCGCGACGCTAGGATGCACCCAGATGAAAAGTAATTAATTACCCAGTGATGAGTAGTGATAAAACACTACACACACACACACACACACAGAAGGATGTAGTAATTCAATAGGGATTGTGAAGGCATACAGCAGTAAATATGTAAGCATTGTGTAGTTATTAAATAGTAAACTCACTTTAAATAAAATTAAACCCTCAACACACAGGCACAGGCATACACATAAATATTTTCATCATCATAAATTGTGAAGACATGAAGAAGCAAATGTGTAAGAATGTTGCAATTTAAGAGTAAAAGTCAAGGAATGAGTAGTTCTATGTAGTCATTGCTTAATAGTAAACAGAAGTAATTCAGTGGTAATCATGTAGAGTTTCAATAGTGATTGAAAAGGGTTTGTGTAGAAATGAAAAGTAATTAATTCAATAGTGATGAGTAGTGATAAAACACACACACACACACACAGAAGGATGTAGTAATTCAATAGGGATTGTGAAGGCATACAGCAGTAAATATGTAAGCATTGTGTAGTTATTAAATAGTAAACTCACTTTAGCTCGTTTAGAGTACCTTTTCATGATATGCAAATTTTTTGGTAAATCGAAGTTGAGGCAACATAACAAACGTGCAAATGGCACTACGATGCTTGCGCAAAGAGCCTTTTTTGTAATACAAATTAAACGTAACCGATGGAATTTCTCAAAAAATTAGCATATCTTCTGGACAGCAGTCAGGTCGGCAGTCTTACCCATGATTGCCGTTTTGAGTAATGAACCAGGCTGGGAGTTTTTAAAAGCCTCAGGAATCTTTTGCTGGTGTTTAGAGTTAATTCGTTGATTCAGATGATTAGGTTAATAGCTCGTTTAGAGTACCTTTTCATGATATGCTAATTTTTTGAGATAGGAATTTTGGGTTTTCATGAGCTGTATGCCAAAATCATCAGTATTAAAACAATAAAAGACCTGAAATATTTCAGTTGGTGTGCAATGAATCTAAAATATATGAAAGTTTAATTTTTATCATTACATTATGGAAAAGAATGAACTTTATCACAATATGCTAATTATTTGAGAAGGACCTGTATAAGACTGTGCGAGCAAACACTTTCACAAACTCCCAGCCTGGTTCATTACTCAAAACCGCTATCATGGGTAAGACTGCCGACCTGACTGCTGTCCAGAAGATATACAGAGGAAAAGGGTAGCGTGCGGCGTGTGGAAGAATAACCACATTTGTATTAGAACAGAACAGTAAATTAGTTAGTGTGAATTGCCAAAAAGAATGGGAAAGCCAAGTTCTCTTGTCTGCATACATAATATCACGCGTTACAACAGCGGAACAGTGCTGGTGTCATTTGGCATTTTGGGGAGGCTGGAAATGGCAAAACATTCTAAACACGTTTTCAGACCGAGAGGTCTGCAAAACAGCAAAAAAGAATGGGAAAGCCAAGTTCTCACATTAAATCACACAACAGTGGAACAGTGCTGGTGTCATTTGGCAGTTTAGGGAGGCTGGAAATGACAAAACATTCTAAACACGTTTTCAGACCGAGAGAAGCATTTTCCACCATTAAAAAATTAGTGTCTCCAAAACTGCCAAAAAGAATGGGAAAGCCAAGTTCTCTTTAACTCGTGTAACGTGCGATGAATGTGTGAAGGAAGAAGAAAATAAACCGATGGTAAACTCGTATCGTGTACAAAATGGTCTTTTGACCAGCTACCCGAGAACGAAAGAACAGTAGATTAGTTAGTGTTAAAAGTAATAGTATAATATAATATAATATATAAAAATAATAATAATAATAATAATATATAATATAATATACTTTCTTCTTCTTAATGTTTCAACTCTGGGGTTTTTTTCAGTTTTTTTTTTCAGGGGTTTTTTTCAGTTTTTTTTTTCGGGTTTCGACTCACGGGTCCGGTAGTTCCAAGTGACGTCTCCGGGAGGCAACATGTTTTATAAACCAGTATTATTTAGTCTAATCTGTCTTTTCTGTATAACCTATATTTATGGTCTAACCAACTGTACTGCATATCATGTCTCGTACCTCAAAAACGGCCGTCGTGTCCCACCGCTTGTGTACCGGTATATTCGATAAACCGTGAAACCCAATGTCGTGAAATACATGTGGTACTGTAACGCTTTTTATTTTCATTATTTTCACACACATACACATGCCGATTCCTATAAGACCTATAAGACTGTGCGAGCAAACACTTTCACAATGAAATGAAATTTTATAAAGATATATCCCGTTCCGGTGTGTCGGTATCCGGCACCGCAATCTGCTGGCGCTGCTGCGAGGGCTGTGGCGATGTCTGCGTCTGTCCCTGTCCTCCGGTCGCCGT
Organism: Borostomias antarcticus; assembly: GCF_949987555.1. Taxonomy (NCBI): domain Eukaryota; kingdom Metazoa; phylum Chordata; class Actinopteri; order Stomiiformes; family Stomiidae; genus Borostomias; species Borostomias antarcticus. The sequence goes on from NW_028176388.1 coordinate 46,523, forward strand.
TCCTCCGGCTGCGGTCGCGCGGGTAACACATAGAGGGCTCGGCCCTATTACGGCCCTATTACCTCCCGCCGATAGTAGAGTCCTCGGCCCAGTGGCGGCTACGAATAGGCTAAACCTCAGATTAGGTGCTTCTCAAATAATTAGCATATTGTGATAAAGTTCATTATTTTCTGTAATGTACTGATAAACATTAGACTTTCATGTATTTTAGATTCATTACACACAACTGAAGTAGTTCAAGCCTTTTATTGTTTTAATATTGATGATTTTGGCAAAAAAGTAAAGAAAAAACAAATATCCCAAACATCTCAAAAAATTAGCATATTTCATCCGACCAATAAAAAACACCAGAAAAGTGTTTTTAATACAAAAAAAGTCAACCTTCAAATAATTATGTTCAGTTATGCACTCAATACTTGGTCGGGAATCCTTTTGCAGAAATGACTGCTTCAATGCGGCGTGGCATGGAGGCAATCAGCCTGTGGCACTGCTGAGGTGTTATGGAGGCCCAGGATGCTTCGATAGCGGCCTTAAGCTCATCCAGAGTGTTGGGTCTGGCGTCTCTCAACTTTCTCATCACAATATCCCACAGATTCTCTATGGGGTTCAGGTCAGGACAGTTGGCAGGCCAATTGAGCACAGTAATACCATGGTCAGTAAACCATTTACCAGTGGTTTTGGCACTGTGAGCAGGTGCCAGGTCGTGCTGAAAAATGAAATCTTCATCTCCATAAAGCTTTTCAGCAGATGGAAGCATGAAGTGCTCCAAAATCTCCTGATAGCTAGCTGCATTGACCCTGCCCTTGATAAAACACAGTGGACCAACACCAGCAGCTGACATGGAACCCCAGACCATCACTGACTGTGGGTACTTGACACTGGACTTCAGGCATTTTGGCATTTCCTTCTCCCCAGTCTTCCTCCAGACTCTGGCACCTTGATTTCTGAATGACATGCAAAATTTGCTTTCATCCGAAAAAAGTACTTTGGACCAGTGCTGCTTCTCTGTAGCCCAGGTCAGGCGCTTCTGCCGCTGTTTCTGGTTCAAAAGTGGCTTGACCTGGGGAATGCGGCACCTGTAGCCCATTTCCTGCACACGCCTGTGCACGGTGGCTCTGGATGTTTCTACTCCAGACTCAGTCCACTGCTTCCGCAGGTCCCCCAAGGTCTGGAATCGGCCCTTCTCCACAATCTTCCTCAGGGTCCGGTCACCTCTTCTTGTTGTGCAGCGTTTTCTGCCAGACTTTTTCCTTCCCACAGACTTCCCACTGAGGTGCCTTGATACAGCACTCTGGGAACAGCCTATTCGTTCAGAAATGTCTTTCTGTGTCTTACCCTCTTGCTTGAGGGTGTCAATGATGGCCTTCTGGACAGCAGTCAGGTCGGCAGTCTTACCCATGATTGCGGTTTTGAGTAATGAACCAGGCTGGGAGTTTGTGAAAGTGTTTGCTCGCACAGTCTTATACAGGTCCTTCTCAAATAATTAGCATATTGTGATAAAGTTCATTCTTTTCCATAATGTAATGATAAAAATTAAACTTTCATATATTTTAGATTCATTGCACACCAACTGAAATATTTCAGGTCTTTTATTGTTTTAATACTGATGATTTTGGCATACAGCTCATGAAAACCCAAAATTCCTATCTCAAAAAATTAGCATATCATGAAAAGGTACTCTAAACGAGCTATTAACCTAATCATCTGAATCAACGAATTAACTCTAAACACCAGCAAAAGATTCCTGAGGCTTTTAAAAACTCCCAGCCTGGTTCATTACTCAAAACCGCAATCATGGGTAAGACTGCCGACCTGACTGCTGTCCAGAAGATATGCTAATTTTTTGAGAAATTCCATCGGTTACGTTTAATTTGTATTACAAAAAAGGCTCTTTGCGCAAGCATCGTAGTGCCATTTGCACGTTTGTTATGTTGCCTCAACTTCGATTTACCAAAAAATTAGCATATCATGAAAAGGTACTCTAAACGAGCTATTAACCTAATTATCTGAATCAACGAATTAACTCTAAACACCAGCAAAAGATTCCTGAGGCTTTTAAAAACTCCCAGCCTGGTTCATTACTCAAAACCGCAATCATGGGTAAGACTGCCGACCTGACTGCTGTCCAGAAGATATGCTAATATTTTGAGAAATTCCATCGGTTACGTTTAATTTGTATTACAAAAAAGGCTCTTTGCGCAAGCATCGTAGTGCCATTTGCACGTTTGTTATGTTGCCTCAACTTCGATTTACCAAAAAATTAGCATATCATGAAAAGGTACTCTAAACGAGCTATTAACCTAATCATCTGAATCAACGAATTAACTCTAAACACCAGCAAAAGATTCCTGAGGCTTTTAAAAACTCCCAGCCTGGTTCATTACTCAAAACCGCAATCATGGGTAAGACTGCCGACCTGACTGCTGTCCAGAAGATATGCTAATTTTTTGAGAAATTCCATCGGTTACGTTTAATTTGTGAGAGAGTCACGGGCCCGTATGATGTGTGGGTTATGTGGCGAGCGTGACGCGGCGGGGGGGTAGTCACGGGCCCGTGAGTGTCGTTTTCTAAATCCCGGTGCGCGGTCGCGACGCTAGGATGCACCCGGGTCTGGGTTATGTGGCGAGCGTGACGCGGCGGGGGGTAGCAAAAAAACACCCCCCCTTATAGCGAGAGGCCCTTTCCCGTTCCCCGTAGAGAACGAACGGGCTCGGGAGAGAGAGAGTCACGGGCCCGCGAGTGTCGACGTCAACTCGTGTGCGAGTCCCGCGTTAAACGTTGTTCGAACGTCGTAAATCGAAGTTGAGGCAACGTACAGTTGGTTAGACCGTAAATATAGGTTATACAGAAAAGACAGATTAGACTAAATAATACTGGTTTTTAAAACATGTTGCCTCCCGGAGACGTCACTTGGAACTACCGGACCCGTGAGTCGAAACCCGAAAAAAAAACTGAAAAAAAAACTGAAAAAATCCCCAGAGTTGAAACATTAAGAAGAAGAAAGTATATTATATTATATATTATTATTATGATTATTTTTATATATTATATTATATTATACTATTACTTTTAACACTAACTAATCTACTGTTCTTTCGTTCTCGGGTAGCTGGTCAAAAGACCATTTTGTACACGATACGGGTTTACCATCGGTTTATTTTCTTCTTCCTTCACACATTCATCGCACGTTACACGAGTTAAAGAGAACTTGGCTTTCCCATTCTTTTTGGCAGTTTTGGAGACACTATTTTTTTTATGGTGGAAAATGCTTCTCTCGGTCTGAAAACGTGTTTAGAATGTTTTGTCATTTCCAGCCTCCCTAAACTGCCAAATGACACCAGCACTGTTCCACTGTTGTGTGATTTAATGTGAGAACTTGGCTTTCCCATTCTTTTTTGCTGTTTTGCAGACCTCTCGGTCTGAAAACGTGTTTAGAATGTTTTGCCATTTCCAGCCTCCCCAAAATGCCAAATGACACCAGCACTGTTCCGCTGTTGTAACGCGTGATATTATGTATGCAGACAAGAGAACTTGGCTTTCCCATTCTTTTTGGCAATTCACACTAACTAATTTACTGTTCTGTTCTAATACAAATGTGGTTATTCTTCCACACGCCGCACGCTACCCTTTTCCTCTGTATATCTTCTGGACAGCAGTCAGGTCGGCAGTCTTACCCATGATAGCGGTTTTGAGTAATGAACCAGGCTGGGAGTTTGTGAAAGTGTTTGCTCGCACAGTCTTATACAGGTCCTTCTCAAATAATTAGCATATTGTGATAAAGTTCATTCTTTTCCATAATGTAATGATAAAAATTAAACTTTCATATATTTTAGATTCATTGCACACCAACTGAAATATTTCAGGTCTTTTATTGTTTTAATACTGATGATTTTGGCATACAGCTCATGAAAACCCAAAATTCCTATCTCAAAAAATTAGCATATCATGAAAAGGTACTCTAAACGAGCTATTAACCTAATCATCTGAATCAACGAATTAACTCTAAACACCAGCAAAAGATTCCTGAGGCTTTTAAAAACTCCCAGCCTGGTTCATTACTCAAAACCGCAATCATGGGTAAGACTGCCGACCTGACTGCTGTCCAGAAGATATGCTAATTTTTTGAGAAATTCCATCGGTTACGTTTAATTTGTATTACAAAAAAGGCTCTTTGCGCAAGCATCGTAGTGCCATTTGCACGTTTGTTATGTTGCCTCAACTTCGATTTACCAAAAAATTAGCATATCATGAAAAGGTACTCTAAACGAGCTATTAACCTAATCATCTGAATCAACGAATTAACTCTAAACACCAGCAAAAGATTCCTGAGGCTTTTAAAAACTCCCAGCCTGGTTCATTACTCAAAACCGCAATCATGGGTAAGACTGCCGACCTGACTGCTGTCCAGAAGATATGCTAATTTTTTGAGAAATTCCATCGGTTACGTTTAATTTGTGAGAGAGTCACGGGCCCGTATGATGTGTGGGTTATGTGGCGAGCGTGACGCGGCGGGGGGGTAGTCACGGGCCCGTGAGTGTCGTTTTCTAAATCCCGGTGCGCGGTCGCGACGCTAGGATGCACCCGGGTCTGGGTTATGTGGCGAGCGTGACGCGGCGGGGGGTAGCAAAAAAACACCCCCCCTTATAGCGAGAGGCCCTTTCCCGTTCCCCGTAGAGAACGAACGGGCTCGGGAGAGAGAGAGTCACGGGCCCGCGAGTGTCGACGTCAACTCGTGTGCGAGTCCCGCGTTAAACGTTGTTCGAACGTCGTAAATCGAAGTTGAGGCAACGTACAGTTGGTTAGACCGTAAATATAGGTTATACAGAAAAGACAGATTAGACTAAATAATACTGGTTTTTAAAACATGTTGCCTCCCGGAGACGTCACTTGGAACTACCGGACCCGTGAGTCGAAACCCGAAAAAAAAACTGAAAAAAAAACTGAAAAAATCCCCAGAGTTGAAACATTAAGAAGAAGAAAGTATATTATATTATATATTATTATTATGATTATTTTTATATATTATATTATATTATACTATTACTTTTAACACTAACTAATCTACTGTTCTTTCGTTCTCGGGTAGCTGGTCAAAAGACCATTTTGTACACGATACGGGTTTACCATCGGTTTATTTTCTTCTTCCTTCACACATTCATCGCACGTTACACGAGTTAAAGAGAACTTGGCTTTCCCATTCTTTTTGGCAGTTTTGGAGACACTAATTTTTTTATGGTGGAAAATGCTTCTCTCGGTCTGAAAACATGTTTAGAATGTTTTGTCATTTCCAGCCTGACTGAAAAGTAATAAATTCAATAGTAGAAACTGGAAATCCTGAGTGATGGACTTCATAATTCCTGCCAGCTCAAAGCTTACGGAAGTTTCTGCTCACTTGGGCCTACATGTTGGAGGTGGTTGCAAAATGATAGCTGGTACTGCTGATTTGTTATGTTTTTTGTTGTTGTAAACTTTAGACGGTTGCTTTAGTGCCACCATCAGACCTATTGGCCCACAATACCAGTTGAGGACTTCTGGCATAGGACTGAACCTATGTGCAAAGCTTGGTGATTTTCCATGCATGGGAAGTCAGACTTCTGAAGAAGAAGAAGAGGGAGATAGAGGTGGAGATGGAGGAGAAAGAGAGGGAGAGGAAAAAGAGTGTGTGTGTGTGTGTGAGAGAGAGAGAGAGAGAGAGAGAGAGAGAGAGAGAGAGAGAGAGAGAGAGAGAGAGAGAGATCAGATAGTTACATGAATGTCTTGCTGATAGAAGATAGTGGTGGAGATCCTGCGCAACGCCATCAGCTACATCGAGTCCCTCCGGGCCCTGCTCCGGGTGGGAGGGGGGCAGGAGGAGAGCTACTACCCGGTGCTGGAGCACTACAGCGGGGACTCAAAAAGTGGAACCTAATCATTGGAACCATGCTGTATCACTGGGAAGGAGAAACAAAAGACCACTCGCCCTTCTGCATTTTGCAGGGAAGAAACAGCTAACAGGAGTTGAAACGTTATACGAAAACTAATACGTACACAAGAAGAAAGAAGAAAGAAGAAGAATATTATTCTTCTATTATTATTTTTCACACTAACTAATTTACTGTTCTTTCATTCTCATGTACATTTCTTTGAAAATAAAAAACTCAGTACACAAGATGATGTTCTTTCTCTTCCTTTACTTTATTTAATTTACATACGATACACACATATGATATGATACACACAACTTGCCATCTCTTAGATATTCACAGAATACAGCAAAAATGAACACGTTTCCATGACAAAATATTATTGTGTGTTTGTGCGTATGTGAAAGCTATGTGTGAGCACACGTACAGCGGGTGTATGTTGAATCAACCTGGAGGACAAAAACAACCTGGTGAACAATTGTGACCTGGGAACTGAAAACGCTCCTAACCTGGGGGTGAGGAACAGCCTGCTGCACAGGACAGAACCAGGAAGCAGATAGTCGCAGTCTTGTGTTCCTCAAGGAACAAAGATAAGTAAGTAAGTAAGTAAGTAAGTAAGTATGTATGTAAGTAAAGTAAGAAAGCTGAAGCAATTCCTCAAATGTTAAGCCGTATAGCAAAACAAGATGTTGATAGGATCCAACCATTCCCAGCTCCCACCCATTCAGAGTCACACAGCCAGGGCAGCTAGGAGAAGGGAGAGATAGAGAGAGGAGAAGGGAGAGAGAGAGAGGAGAAGGGAGAGAGAGAGAGGAGAAGGGAGAGAGAGAGAGGAGAAGGGAGAGAGAGAGAGGAGAAGGGAGAGAGAGAAAGGGAAAAGGACAACATGGGCCAAGTTCAAGCTCCAAGGAGACGGACAATGAATTACAGAAATGAGATCTGACAAATGCCAAGCTTTTCCACAGAGTAGTCAGAATGGCCTCACCCCCTGGTGAACATACATGCTGCTACTGCATACATACTGCTACTGAATACATGCTGCTACTGCATACATGCTGCTACTGCATACATGCGGCTACTGCATACATGCTGCTACTGCATACATGCTGCTACTGCATACATGCTGCTACTGCATACAGATGGAGGTAAACACCTCAGCTAGCCCACTGTTAGATTTTTTGTAGGCTACAGTGATTTCAAAAGGACAGGATTTACTCCATGCGATCTGTAAATGCTGGTACAGTATGTTAACCCTTTGAATATGACCACCTTGCTGGCAAAATGTTTAAAAATATCTAAAGAATCTATACAAATAAACAACAACAAAATCTACAAAATTCCAACATTCCAACACTTCCTGAAAGCTGAGAAACTGTGGGTTAAGTGTCAATTTCTATTTGTGACAAAAAGTGACGTCCATATCTGGCTGCTCTAAGGACTATTCTCTCCCTTTGGTTATTTTCCCGCCAGTTTTGTTTACAGTTGTCATGGAAACCCCCATTATACATTTACTTTCAGAATAAAAGTCTCATGGAAATAGCAGAACAGGTATTCCACACTGTAAGTGTTTAATAATGGTTTTCATTACTCAGTAGGCCTAAGCAGAGCCCAACAGGTCTAAAGTGTGGTCATGCTACAATACATGTACAATACACCACTTGTTTGCAGGCATAGGTTCCCTATTCTTAAGTATACAAACATTCATCCTTAATAAAAGAATAATAGGTCACTATTACTAAACACCAAATTAAGATCCCTTTTCTGAAGTGAAGAATTTGAACTTAGAGGCTCTGAGGATTACAGCTGCACATTTTACTGGGGGGAAATCAGAGACAGAGTAAACGTGGGTTATTAATATGAATCTGAATTAAATACAATTAAATATAAATTCTTATGAATACACATGTTTATATATATATATATATATATATATATATATTTATATTGGCATCCAATGCATTTTTTTCAGCTAAGAAAATAGAATAAACAGAGGCATAATAGTATCTGACAGCAATAATGTTCATAGCAATAATACTAATGTTACAGGCCTTGATTTATGTGCTGGTTGAAAACAATCATTTAACTATCAAGCCCCTACTATACATATTCTGGGTTCAGAGGCCTCGCCCCTGCAGTTCACGCCAAGGAGATGAATACGGCCAAGAATAGAAACCTCTCTGACCACTCGTCCAACAGCCACTCGTCACTCTCCAAGAAAAGAGCCCTGCAGGCCTGGAAAACCCCATCACGTGTGATTCAAAGAGAGGGAGAGGAAAAAGAGTGTGTGTGTGTGAGAGAGAGAGAGAGAGAGAGAGAGAGAGAGAGAGTCACGGGCCCGCGAGTGTCGACGTTTCGGTGGAGATGGAGGAGAAAGAGAGGGAGAGGAAAAAGAGTGTGTGTGTGAGAGAGAGAGAGAGAGAGAGAGAGAGAGAGAGAGAGAGAGATCAGATAGTTACATGAATGTCTTGCTGATAGAAGATAGTGTGGTCAATATGTGAACACGGCTACACTGAAAATACAAACATTCCACACACTACTAAAGACAGTACTGTAAGTCTCAAATCAGTTAAACTCATTATAGGGTTTTTCCTTTTTCTGCCATCTCCTTGACTCTGTCTGACCCAAGAGAGAGAGAGAGAGAGAGAGAGAGAGTCACGGGCCCGCGAGTGTCGACGTTTCGGTGGAGATGGAGGAGAAAGAGAGGGAGAGGAAAAAGAGTGTGTGTGTGTGAGAGAGAGAGAGAGAGAGAGAGAGAGAGAGAGAGATCAGATAGTTACATGAATGTCTTGCTGATAGAAGATAGTGTGGTCAATATGTGAACACGGCTACACTGAAAATACAAACATTCCACACACTACTAAAGACAGTACTGTAAGTCTCAAATCAGTTAAACTCATTATAGGGTTTTTCCTTTTTCTGCCATCTCCTTGACTCTGTCTGACCCAAGAGAGAGAGAGAGAGAGAGTCACGGGCCCGCGAGTGTAGACGTTTCGGTGGAGATGGAGGAGAAAGAGAGGGAGAGGAAAAAGAGTGTGTGTGTGTGAGAGAGAGAGAGAGAGAGAGAGAGAGAGAGAGATCAGATAGTTACATGAATGTCTTGCTGATAGAAGATAGTGTGGTCAATATGTGAACACGGCTACACTGAAAATACAAACATTCCAAACACTACTAAAGACAGTACTGTAAGTCTCAAATCAGTTAAACTCATTATAGGGTTTTTCCTTTTTCTGCCATCTCCTTGACTCTGTCTGACCCAAGAGAGAGAGAGAGAGAGAGAGAGAGAGTCACGGGCCCGCGAGTGTCGACGTTTCGGTGGAGATGGAGGAGAAAGAGAGGGAGAGGAAAAAGAGTGTGTGTGTGTGAGAGAGAGAGAGAGAGAGAGAGAGAGAGAGAGAGATCAGATAGTTACATGAATATCTTGCTGATAGAAGATAGTGTGGTCAATATGTGACAGCGGCTGGTGACTTGGTCCGCAACTCGGCAAACCCCGAAATGCGCTAGAGGGCAAAATATATAAAAAAACGTTTTTTTTTGTTTTTTGTTTTTTGGTGTATTACCAAAGTTGAAGTTGTGAAGAACCTACTTACTATAACAGACAACAGTTTTAGGGTCACGAAATACGTTTAATTAGTCTGCAAACTAAGCTCGTTTTTAGCTGATTTCGAGCCAGGCTTGGGGGCGGGCAGATCGATTAGCATGATTTGGTTTCATTGGCTATTGCTTCCGGGTTCTCCGCCCCCCACCCTTCCCCAGCACGCCGGCTGTTTACATTCAATTATTTTACTGTCCCAAGTTTAACCATGGATGCTCCAGCGTTTGCTAAAGAGAAGACGGGGATGGCATCCAGGACATGGAAAGAGTTTGAAGAGCAGCTAAAACTCCAGCAGAGCAGGACTCGTTCGTACACGGAGTTTATTCTTGATGACCTGTGATACAGAGATGACTGTATCAACAAAGCAAGCTGCTACCAAGCGACGAACGACGTAGCAGATTCACACCACCGCCAAGCATTCTGCTTTGCTTTGGGGTAAGCTGATCTTTATACTATCTGTGCTGTTTACATTACATTAACGTTAGTCGTTTAGCAGAAGCTCCTTTCTAAACAAGTGACTCAGTCTAGCTAGCATAACAGGCACTAGCACTAACTAACAAAGGCTAGCTAGCTAACGTTAGCTAACATGCTAGTTAGCTGAGCTAGCCCTTTGTTCCTAAACTAGCCAGCAAGGCAGCTAATATCTAGCCAGCTGCCTAGCACAGGGACATGGCTAGTTAGCTGAGCTAGCCCTTTGTTCCTAAACTAGCCAGCTACCTAGCACAGGGACATGGCTAGTTAGCTGAGCTAGCCCTTTGTTCCTAAACTAGCCAGCGTGGTAGCTAATATCTAGCTAGGTAGCTATATTATAGAGAGAAACAGAATGAGAGAGCATGAGAGGTATGGTAGTCTGACACCTTTTTCTTTGTTTTGTTTACAGGATGAGCAAAAACCAGCTCCAGCTTGTAAGGAATTGCAGCTCTCCCTTCATACCAGCCAGCAAGAAGATCACTGCACTACAGCTTTGATTTTGCACAACAGGTGAGAATACGTTCATCCTATCATGCATTAGCTAGTCTATTTAATCAACACATTCTTGTACTATTTTATCTATATGGAGTGCCAGTACTGTGGGCAATAGTTTAATGTATTTTCCTCCTTCTATTCTATTGCAGTTTTGATGCTGAGAGACCTGGCATGGTTGTGGCCAGAGAACACTGTGATGCACCGGCGCAAGCCTGATGTCCTGCCCCCCAGAGAAGGTCTTCTTGTGCAAGCCCCACCCGGACTGGACATGGCCAGACAGACGTATCTCTTTGACAAGATCAGAGAGTTCTGTTCTGATGAGGGACGAGACGTCACATGTCCCCCGCCAAACTCCACAGCAGCTCAGAACAAGACTGTCCGCTTGTAGATTCACTGCAGATCATCAGGACGGACAGCACTGCAGGAGAAAGGCCACAGCCTTTCCTGTTTTCCTGTTTGTATACTGAAGCGTTGCTTGTTCTCTTGCACAGACTTGCCCACACTTGCACAGACTGCATTGTTAGAATATTGAATACTGAGCTGAGTACTGTTGTTATTACCTTGAGTATTGAGCTGGGGACTGTTATTACTTTGTTGTACACTTGATCACAATGAACACTATGCACCTTGTCTCTAAAACAGACAACTGACTGTACACTTTAACACTTAGACTGTTGCCTTTTTTTGTACACTCAACTACTTATGCTTGTACTTTATATCATGTATGTGACAATAAAGAACGTTAAATTTGAACTTCATCTCATATTGTTCTTAACTGCATTCACAACACAAGATTAATACTGACTCAAAGAGTGTGGGGTCATCAGTGAGAGAGCACCTCACTTGGAAGCCTCTCAGGTAATACCCCAAGTTGACAGCCACTCTGACAGATAATGACAGATCCTCCAGTGGGGGAGTGGCTGGGGGTGCGGTTACCAGGCTATTGTTCACGCCCATTACCTGGCAGTCAGAGGTGTGAAATGTTGGAGAACTTTGGAGGGAGATTTCTCAGCTAAGTTGATTTGGCAGTACTAGCATTCAAATAAGCATATCTTCTTCAAATATGTTCAGATTTCAATGTATGAGACCTCATTTGAAAGCTTACAATCTGCACTTTCATAATCTGTAAAAAACTGAAAAATGAAAATGCCTAGTTGAGGACCAAATTACCAACGGCGGTCACATATGTGAACACGGCTACACTGAAAATACAAACATTCCACACACTACTAAAGACAGTACTGTAAGTCTCAAATCAGTTAAACTCATTATAGGGTTTTTCCTTTTTCTGCCATCTCCTTGACTCTGTCTGACCCAAGAGAGAGAGAGAGAGAGAGAGAGAGAGTCACGGGCCCGCGAGTGTCGACGTTTCGGTGGAGATGGAGGAGAAAGAGAGGGAGAGGAAAAAGAGTGTGTGTGTGTGAGAGAGAGAGAGAGAGAGAGAGAGAGAGATCAGATAGTTACATGAATGTCTTGCTGATAGAAGATAGTGTGGTCAATATGTGAACACGGCTACACTGAAAATACAAACATTCCACACACTACTAAAGACAGTACTGTAAGTCTCAAATCAGTTAAACTCATTGTAGGGTTTTTCCTTTTTCTGCCATCTCCTTTACTCTGTCTGACCCAAGAGAGAGAGAGAGAGAGAGAGTCACGGGCCCGCGAGTGTCGACGTTTCGGTGGAGATGGAGGAGAAAGAGAGGGAGAGGAAAAAGAGTGTGTGTGTGTGAGAGAGAGAGAGAGAGAGAGAGAGAGAGATCAGATAGTTACATGAATGTCTTGCTGATAGAAGATAGTGTGGTCAATATGTGAACACGGCTACACTGAAAATACAAACATTCCACACACTACTAAAGACAGTACTGTAAGTCTCAAATCAGTTAAAGTCATTATAGGGTTTTTCCTTTTTCTGCCATCTCCTTGACTCTGTCTGACCCAAGAGAGAGAGAGAGAGAGAGAGTCACGGGCCCGCGAGTGTCGACGTTTCGGTGGAGATGGAGGAGAAAGAGAGGGAGAGGAAAAAGAGTGTGTGTGTGTGAGAGAGAGAGAGAGAGAGAGAGAGAGAGAGATCAGATAGTTACATGAATGTCTTGCTGATAGAAGATAGTGTGGTCAATATGTGAACACGGCTACACTGAAAATACAAACATTCCACACACTACTAAAGACAGTACTGTAAGTCTCAAATCAGTTAAAGGAAAATGCTCGTTTTTGACAACCTGGACCTTATTTACGACATATTATAAGAAGTTTGACTCACCCAGATCACTTTTGTGTTGTTCGGAGGCCTGTAGAAGAAATTTAAAATCCAGCGCGAGCCAGTATATCCATGTAATGGCGGCGCACGGGGCAAAGGGAATGCAGTTTCTCAAAATCCATTTTCGGCCGCTAAACGGTTGTTTTCATCAATCAGATTGCATGAATCGACAGTTGATATTCCTCTACGCGAGCCATTCTTTCGGTTTTCAAATACGTGGTCTGTAGCCTCTGTAATATGATCTTTACACTGGCTATGCTCCCTCACATTCTCTGCGCTACGATCGGATTGTTGCTGACGAATGACGACGACAATATTCTCGGCACCAACTACGATCGTAGCGCAGAGAATGTGAGCCGGAGAATAGCAGGCTGCGCGCTGGCCTGTGCGCATGCGTGCTGGAGCAAGTGGGGGAGAGGCTTGTAAAGATCATATTACAGAGGCTACAGACCACGTATTTGAAAACCGAAAGAATGGCTCGCGTAGAGGAATATCAACTGTCGATTCATGCAATGTGATTGATGAAAACAACCGTTTAGCGGCCGAAAATGGATTTTGAGAAACTGCATTCCCTATGCCCCGTGCGCCGCCATTACATGGATATACTGGCTCGCGCTGGATTTTAAATTTCTTCTACAGGCCTCCGAACAACACAAAAGTGATCTGGGTGAGTCAAACTTCTTATAATATGTCGTAAATAAGGTCCAGGTTGTCAAAAACGAGCATTTTCCTTTAAACTCATTATAGGGTTTTTCCTTTTTCTGCCATCTCCTTGACTCTGTCTGACCCAAGAGAGAGAGAGAGAGAGAGAGAGTCACGGGCCCGCAAGTGTCGACGTTTCGATGGAGGAGAAAGAGAGGGAGAGGAAAAAGAGTGTGTGTGTGTGAGAGAGAGAGAGAGAGAGAGAGAGAGATCAGATAGTTACATGAATGTCTTGCTGATAGAAGATAGTGTGGTCAATATGTGAACACGGCTACACTGAAAATACAAACATTCCACACACTACTAAAGACAGTACTGTAAGTCTCAAATCAGTTAAACTCATTATAGGGTTTTTCCTTTTTCTGCCATCTCCTTGACTCTGTCTGACCCAAGAGAGAGAGAGAGAGAGAGAGAGTCACGGGCCCGCGAGTGTCGACGTTTCGGTGGAGATGGAGGAGAAAGAGAGGGAGAGGAAAAAGAGTGTGTGTGTGTGAGAGAGAGAGAGAGAGAGAGAGAGAGAGAGATCAGATAGTTACATGAATGTCTTGCTGATAGAAGATAGTGTGGTCAATATGTGAACACGGCTACACTGAAAATACAAACATTCCACACACTACTAAAGACAGTACTGTAAGTCTCAAATCAGTTAAACTCATTATAGGGTTTTTCCTTTTTCTGCCATCTCCTTGACTCTGTCTGACCCAAGAGAGAGAGAGAGAGAGAGAGTCACGGGCCCGCGAGTGTCGACGTTTCGATGGAGGAGAAAGAGAGGGAGAGGAAAAAGAGTGTGTGTGTGTGAGAGAGAGAGAGAGAGAGAGAGAGAGAGAGAGAGAGAGAGAGAGAGAGAGAGAGAGAGATCAGATAGTTACATGAATGTCTTGCTGATAGAAGATAGTGTGGTCAATATGTGACCGCCGCTGGTGATTTGGTCCTCAACTAGGCATTTTCATTTTTCAGTTTTTTACAGATTATGAAAGTGCAGATTGTAAGCTTTCAAATGAGGTCTCATACATTGAAATCTGAACATATTTGAAGAAGATATGCTTATTTGAATGCTAGTACTGCCAAATCAACTTAGCTGAGAAATCGCCCTCCAAAGTTCTCCAACATTTCACACCTCTGACTGCCAGGTAATGGGCGTGAACAATAGCCTGGTAACCGCACCCCCAGCCACTCCCCCACTGGACGATCTGTCATTATCTGTCAGAGTGGCTGTCAACTTGGGGTATTACCTGAGAGTGGGGTGCTCTCTCACTGATTACCCCACACTCTTTGAGTCAGTATTAATCTTGTGTTGTGAATGCAGTTAAGAACAATATAAGATGAAGTTCAAATTTAACATTCTTTATTGTCAAATACATGATATACATTACAAGCATAAGTAGTAAAGTGTACAAAAAAAGGCAACAGTCTAAGTGTTAAAGTGTACAGTCAGTTGTATAGACGAGGTGCATAGTGTTCATTGTGATCAAGTGCACAACAAAGTAATAAGGTGCATAGTGTTCAATGTGATCAAGTGCACAACAAAGTAATAAGGTGCATAGTGTTCAATGTGATCAAGTGCACAACAAAGTAATAACAAGGTGCATAGTGTTCATTGTGATCAAGTGCACAGCAAAGTAATAACAAGGTGCATAGTGTTCATTGTGATCAAGTGTACAACAAAGTAATAACAGTCCCCAGCTCAATACTCAAGGTAATAACAGTACTCGGCTCAGTATTCAATATTCGAACAATGCAGTCTGTGCAAGTGTGCGCAAGTCTGTGCAAGAGAACACGCAATGCTTCAGTATACAAACAGGAAAAGGCTGTGGCCTTTCTCCTGCAGTGCTGTCCATCCTGATGATCTGCAGTGAATCTACAAGCGGACAGTCTTGTTCTGAGCTGCTGTGGAGTTTGGCGGGGGACATGTGATGTCTCGTCCCTCATCAGAACAGAACTCTCTGATCTTGTTAAAGAGATATGTCTGTCTGGCCATGTCCAGTCCGGGTGGGGCTTGCACAGGAAGACCTTCTCTGGGGGGCAGGACATCAGGCTTGCGCAGCAGCTGAAACTCAACTGCTGGTGCATCACAGTGTTCTCTGGCCACAACCATGCCAGGTCTCTCTGCATCAAAACTGCAATAGAATAGAAGGAAGAAAGTACATTAAACTATTGCCCACAGTACTGGCACTCCATATACATAAAATAGTACCAGAAAGTGTTGATTAAATAGACTAGCTAATGCATGATAATTACCTGAAGTGCTGGTAACTCGAAATCTGTGGGAGTGCCCGGAAGTAGGGTTTCAGATGCTCTTGCCAGTTGTAGCATTCAACAAGCACGGTGCCGTCTTCCAGTCCAACAAGCTGGGGGATGTTGACGTGCTTCACAGGAGAGCTGTCCCTGACGACTCCAGCAATGGCAGACAGAGTGTCCACTCTGGTCTTCCTGAAGCTCTGCTTGACCAGGCCGAAGCACCAGTCAGGGCCAAACTTGGTGTGGCCTGCAATCAGGAAGTGGACGTCCAGCTGCAGGTGAAGCTTGTGCATGGTCCGCCAAGCACAGTACCACAGCACAAAATTGTTCTTGTTTTGTCCACGGCAGTTGTCGCAATGAAGGTCCACATGTGTTTCTCCAACTCCATAGTTGTTGAAGAAATGATGCACGTAGTTGATGACTGCATTGCTGCCCTTGCTTGAGGCCATCCCTTCGTCGATCAGGTAGTTCACTTGCTTCGGTATCCCCTCACAGCAGACACCAAAAATGCCACACTTACGAGGAGTCAAGAAGTACATGGGTCCTGGCTGAAAAGGGTCAGAAGGGAAGTGAACCTAAGAGACAAAGGAAAAAATAGGAAGAAAAGGAAAAGATGAGATGCATTGAAAATCAAAAACACACATGTAACCCTAACCATACCACATCACATCACAACACACTCATCATAGGATGAACGTATTCTCACCTGTTGTGCAAAATCAAAGCTGTAGTGCATAGTGATCTTCTTGCTGCCTGGTGTGGAGGGGCCAAGGGAGAGCTGCAAATCCTCACAGGTCTTGGCACATGCAGCTTTCATGTCATTGTAGAGTGACCGCTCCTGTAGAACAAGGTTGAGATGCTGCTCCTGCTTCTTCAGCTTGGCTGATTTCACGTTGTCAGGCAGGTTGGCACTTCGGTAAACTTGATAGTTGTTGCTCTGACACAGCCAGCAGAGATCTGTCCGGGGTTTGGTGCTTGCTATGTGAGGGAGCAATGACTTCCACAGCCGTCTGAAGGTGTCCAGAGCCACAACACGGTGTTCTGAAAATAAATAATATTTTATTTGTATGATATTATTGAATTAAATATGTATGTTTTTAACCATAGGATGTCAAAGTATGTATGTATCCAACTTTTACATACCAAGCTTTTCCACAGCATCTTTGTAGAGCCGCCACACTGTAGCTTTGGAGACATTGGATGGCAGCAACTTTGCAGTTAAATCCCTGTGACCAGGGTGTCTGCCAGGCAAGACAATGGCATGGTCTTCAGCGTAGTTGCCGATGAACGTCACAACTCGTTCGATGTCCTCTTTCTTAAGGAAGTAGCGGTTTGTACGTGGACCCTTCTTCCTTTCTCGCACTTGTCCACCATTCTCCTGGTAGTCTTGGGCTATGGCCTGGAGCTTGTTCTTGCTCATGCTGTAACCAAAACAAAAAACAAGGTGTCAGAATAACATACCTCTCATGCTCTCTCATTCTGTTTCTCTCTGTAATAGCTACCTAGCTAGCTAGATATTAGCTGCCTCGCTGGGTAGTTTAGGAACACGGGGCTAGCTCAGCTAACTAGCATGTTAGCTAACGTTAGCTAGCTAGATATTAGCTGCCTCGCTGGGTAGTTTAGGAACACGGGGCTAGCTCAGCTAACTAGCATGTTAGCTAACGTTAGCTAGCTAGATATTAGCTGCCTCGCTGGGTAGTTTAGGAACACGGGGCTAGCTCAGCTAACTAGCATGTTAGCTAACGTTAGCTAGCTAGATATTAGCTGCCTCGCTGGGTAGTTTAGGAACACGGGGCTAGCTCAGCTAACTAGCATGTTAGCTAACGTTAGCTAGCTAGATATTAGCTGCCTCGCTGGGTAGTTTAGGAACGAAGGGACAGCTCAGCTAACTAGCATGTTAGCTAACGTTAGCTAGCTAGCCTTTGTTAGTTAGTGCTAGATTTGTTATGCTAGCTAGACTCAGTCACTTGTTTAGAAATGAGCTACTGCTAAACGACTAACGTAAATGTAAACAGCACAGGTAGTATAAAGATAGCTTACCCTATAGAAAAGCAGAAAGCTTGGCGGCAGACAACCGTCGTGTGAATCTGGTACGTCGTTCGCCGCAACTTTCGCTTGGTAGCAACTTGCTTTGTTGAAACAGTCAGCTCTGTATCACAGTTCAACACGTACAAAACTGCGTGTACGAACGAGTCCTGCTCTCCTGGAGTTCTAGCTGCCATGTTCAGTCTCGACCGGTAAACCAATTCAGGGTTCACTTTGCGAAGGCAAGAGGTAGGAGCCACAGCAGAATTCTCCTTTCGTCTCACTTGGCACTTGCAATCAAAGTTTTTGATCCTGTCCATTTCTTCTGTTTCACAGTCGATGTTCACGGTAACAATATCGATTGCTCGTAAAACTCTTTCCATGTCCTGGATGCCATCCCCCTCTTCTCCATCTTCGTCGACTTCCAGCTCGAGATCAGAAGCATTGTCCTCTTCTTCACTACCACATTCCGAGTTTGTACCATCGTCAACATCCATGTAGTCCTTTAGGTACGAATCCATAAGTTCTCCATTGTCGAATCGTCGAGCGGCGTTGAGCAGATCTTTGTTCAGAGCTTTCGCAAAAGCAGTAGCATCCATGGTTAAACGTGGAACTGAATGTAAACAAACACCACGTGCAGTTCTTATGGGCAGGGTGGGGGGCGGAGAACCCGGAAGCAATAGCCAATGAAAACAAATCATGCTAATCGATCTGCCCGCCCCCAAGCCCGGCTCGAAATCAGCTAAAAACGAGCTTAGTTTGCAGACTAATTAAACGTATTTCGTGAACCTAAAACTGTTGTCTGTTATAGTAAGTAGGTTCTTCACAACTTCAACTTTGGTAATACACCAAAAAACAAAAACCGAAAAAAAACGTTTTTTTAGTTATTTTGCCCTCTAGCGCATTTCGGGGTTTGCCGAGTTGCGGACCAAATCACCAGCCGCTGTCACATATGTGAACACGGCTACACTGAAAATACAAACATTCCACACACTACTAAAGACAGTACTGTAAGTCTCAAATCAGTTAAACTCATTATAGGGTTTTTCCTTTTTCTGCCATCTCCTTGACTCTGTCTGACCCAAGAGAGAGAGAGAGAGAGAGAGAGAGAGAGAGTCACGGGCCCGCGAGTGTCGACGTTTCGATGGAGGAGAAAGAGAGGGAGAGGAAAAAGAGTGTGTGTGTGTGAGAGAGAGAGAGAGAGAGAGAGAGAGAGATCAGATAGTTACATGAATGTCTTGCTGATAGAAGATAGTGTGGTCAATATGTGAACACGGCTACACTGAAAATACAAACATTCCACACACTACTAAAGACAGTACTGTAAGTCTCAAATCAGTTAAACTCATTATAGGGTTTTTCCTTTTTCTGCCATCTCCTTGACTCTGTCTGACCCAAGAGAGAGAGAGAGAGAGAGAGAGTCACGGGCCCGCGAGTGTCGACGTTTCGGTGGAGATGGAGGAGAAAGAGAGGGAGAGGAAAAAGAGTGTGTGTGTGTGAGAGAGAGAGAGAGAGAGAGAGAGAGAGAGAGAGAGAGAGAGAGAGAGAGAGATCAGATAGTTACATGAATATCTTGCTGATAGAAGATAGTGTGGTCAATATGTGAACACGGCTACACTGAAAATACAAACATTCCACACACTACTAAAGACAGTACTGTAAGTCTCAAATCAGTTAAACTCATTATAGGGTTTTTCCTTTTTCTGCCATCTCCTTGACTCTGTCTGACCCAAGAGAGAGAGAGAGAGAGAGAGTCACGGGCCCGCGAGTGTCGACGTTTCGATGGAGGAGAAAGAGAGGGAGAGGAAAAAGAGTGTGTGTGTGTGAGAGAGAGAGAGAGAGAGAGAGAGAGAGAGAGAGAGAGAGAGATCAGATAGTTACATGAATGTCTTGCTGATAGAAGATAGTGTGGTCAATATGTGAACACGGCTACACTGAAAATACAAACATTCCACACACTACTAAAGACAGTACTGTAAGTCTCAAATCAGTTAAACTCATTATAGGGTTTTTCCTTTTTCTGCCATCTCCTTGACTCTGTCTGACCCAAGAGAGAGAGAGAGAGAGAGAGAGTCACGGGCCCGCGAGTGTCGACGTTTCGATGGAGGAGAAAGAGAGGGAGAGGAAAAAGAGTGTGTGTGTGTGAGAGAGAGAGAGAGAGAGAGAGAGAGAGAGAGAGATCAGATAGTTACATGAATGTCTTGCTGATAGAAGATAGTGTGGTCAATATGTGAACACGGCTACACTGAAAATACAAACATTCCACACACTACTAAAGACAGTACTGTAAGTCTCAAATCAGTTAAACTCATTATAGGGTTTTTCCTTTTTCTGCAATCTCCTTGACTCTGTCTGACCCAAGAGAGAGAGAGAGAGAGAGAGAGTCACGGGCCCGCGAGTGTCGACGTTTCGGTGGAGATGGAGGAGAAAGAGAGGGAGAGGAAAAAGAGTGTGTGTGTGTGAGAGAGAGAGAGAGAGAGAGAGAGAGAGAGAGAGATCAGATAGTTACATGAATGTCTTGCTGATAGAAGATAGTGTGGTCAATATGTGAACACGGCTACACTGAAAATACAAACATTCCACACACTACTAAAGACAGTACTGTAAGTCTCAAATCAGTTAAACTCATTATAGGGTTTTTCCTTTTTCTGCCATCTCCTTGACTCTGTCTGACCCAAGAGAGAGAGAGAGAGAGAGAGTCACGGGCCCGCGAGTGTCGACGTTTCGATGGAGGAGAAAGAGAGGGAGAGGAAAAAGAGTGTGTGTGTGTGAGAGAGAGAGAGAGAGAGATCAGATAGTTACATGAATGTCTTGCTGATAGAAGATAGTGTGGTCAATATGTGAACACGGCTACACTGAAAATACAAACATTCCACACACTACTAAAGACAGTACTGTAAGTCTCAAATCAGTTAAACTCATTATAGGGTTTTTCCTTTTTCTGCCATCTCCTTGACTCTGTCTGACCCAAGAGAGAGAGAGAGAGAGAGAGAGAGTCACGGGCCCGCGAGTGTCGACGTTTCGGTGGAGATGGAGGAGAAAGAGAGGGAGAGGAAAAAGAGTGTGTGTGTGTGAGAGAGAGAGAGAGAGAGAGAGAGAGAGAGAGAGATCAGATAGTTACATGAATGTCTTGCTGATAGAAGATAGTGTGGTCAATATGTGAACACGGCTACACTGAAAATACAAACATTCCACACACTACTAAAGACAGTACTGTAAGTCTCAAATCAGTTAAACTCATTATAGGGTTTTTCCTTTTTCTGCCATCTCCTTGACTCTGTCTGACCCAAGAGAGAGAGAGAGAGAGAGAGTCACGGGCCCGCGAGTGTCGACGTTTCGATGGAGGAGAAAGAGAGGGAGAGGAAAAAGAGTGTGTGTGTGTGAGAGAGAGAGAGAGAGAGAGAGAGAGAGAGAGAGAGAGATCAGATAGTTACATGAATGTCTTGCTGATAGAAGATAGTGTGGTCAATATGTGAACACGGCTACACTGAAAATACAAACATTCCACACACTACTAAAGACAGTACTGTAAGTCTCAAATCAGTTAAACTCATTATAGGGTTTTTCCTTTTTCTGCCATCTCCTTGACTCTGTCTGACCCAAGAGAGAGAGAGAGAGAGAGAGAGTCACGGGCCCGCGAGTGTCGACGTTTCGGTGGAGATGGAGGAGAAAGAGAGGGAGAGGAAAAAGAGTGTGTGTGTGTGAGAGAGAGAGAGAGAGAGAGAGAGAGAGAGAGAGAGAGAGAGAGATCAGATAGTTACATGAATGTCTTGCTGATAGAAGATAGTGTGGTCAATATGTGAACACGGCTACACTGAAAATACAAACATTCCACACACTACTAAAGACAGTACTGTAAGTCTCAAATCAGTTAAACTCATTATAGGGTTTTTCCTTTTTCTGCCATCTCCTTGACTCTGTCTGACCCAAGAGAGAGAGAGAGAGAGAGAGAGAGAGTCACGGGCCCGCGAGTGTCGACGTTTCGGTGGAGATGGAGGAGAAAGAGAGGGAGAGGAAAAAGAGTGTGAGAGAGAGAGAGAGAGAGAGAGAGAGAGAGAGAGAGATCAGATAGTTACATGAATGTCTTGCTGATAGAAGATAGTGTGGTCAATATGTGAACACGGCTACACTGAAAATACAAACATTCCACACACTACTAAAGACAGTACTGTAAGTCTCAAATCAGTTAAACTCATTATAGGGTTTTTCCTTTTTCTGCCATCTCCTTGACTCTGTCTGACCCAAGAGAGAGAGAGAGAGAGAGAGAGTCACGGGCCCGCGAGTGTCGACGTTTCGATGGAGGAGAAAGAGAGGGAGAGGAAAAAGAGTGTGTGTGTGTGAGAGAGAGAGAGAGAGAGAGAGAGAGAGAGAGAGAGAGATCAGATAGTTACATGAATGTCTTGCTGATAGAAGATAGTGTGGTCAATATGTGAACACGGCTACACTGAAAATACAAACATTCCACACACTACTAAAGACAGTACTGTAAGTCTCAAATCAGTTAAACTCATTATAGGGTTTTTCCTTTTTCTGCCATCTCCTTGACTCTGTCTGACCCAAGAGAGAGAGAGAGAGAGAGAGAGTCACGGGCCCGCGAGTGTCGACGTTTCGGTGGAGATGGAGGAGAAAGAGAGGGAGAGGAAAAAGAGTGTGTGTGTGTGAGAGAGAGAGAGAGAGAGAGAGAGAGAGAGAGAGATCAGATAGTTACATGAATGTCTTGCTGATAGAAGATAGTGTGGTCAATATGTGAACACGGCTACACTGAAAATACAAACATTCCACACACTACTAAAGACAGTACTGTAAGTCTCAAATCAGTTAAACTCATTATAGGGTTTTTCCTTTTTCTGCCATCTCCTTGACTCTGTCTGACCCAAGAGAGAGAGAGAGAGAGAGAGAGTCACGGGCCCGCGAGTGTCGACGTTTCGGTGGAGATGGAGGAGAAAGAGAGGGAGAGGAAAAAGAGTGTGTGTGTGTGAGAGAGAGAGAGAGAGAGAGAGAGAGAGAGAGAGATCAGATAGTTACATGAATGTCTTGCTGATAGAAGATAGTGTGGTCAATATGTGAACACGGCTACACTGAAAATACAAACATTCCACACACTACTAAAGACAGTACTGTAAGTCTCAAATCAGTTAAACTCATTATAGGGTTTTTCCTTTTTCTGCCATCTCCTTGACTCTGTCTGACCCAAGAGAGAGAGAGAGAGAGAGAGTCACGGGCCCGCGAGTGTCGACGTTTCGATGGAGGAGAAAGAGAGGGAGAGGAAAAAGAGTGTGTGTGTGTGAGAGAGAGAGAGAGAGAGAGAGAGAGAGAGAGATCAGATAGTTACATGAATGTCTTGCTGATAGAAGATAGTGTGGTCAATATGTGAACACGGCTACACTGAAAATACAAACATTCCACACACTACTAAAGACAGTACTGTAAGTCTCAAATCAGTTAAACTCATTATAGGGTTTTTCCTTTTTCTGCCATCTCCTTGACTCTGTCTGACCCAAGAGAGAGAGAGAGAGAGAGTCACGGGCCCGCGAGTGTCGACGTTTCGGTGGAGATGGAGGAGAAAGAGAGGGAGAGGAAAAAGAGTGTGTGTGTGTGAGAGAGAGAGAGAGAGAGAGAGAGAGAGAGAGAGAGAGAGATCAGATAGTTACATGAATGTCTTGCTGATAGAAGATAGTGTGGTCAATATGTGAACACGGCTACACTGAAAATACAAACATTCCACACACTACTAAAGACAGTACTGTAAGTCTCAAATCAGTTAAACTCATTATAGGGTTTTTCCTTTTTCTGCCATCTCCTTGACTCTGTCTGACCCAAGAGAGAGAGAGAGAGAGAGAGAGTCACGGGCCCGCGAGTGTCGACGTTTCGGTGGAGATGGAGGAGAAAGAGAGGGAGAGGAAAAAGAGTGTGTGTGTGTGAGAGAGAGAGAGAGAGAGAGAGAGAGAGAGAGAGAGAGAGATCAGATAGTTACATGAATGTCTTGCTGATAGAAGATAGTGTGGTCAATATGTGAACACGGCTACACTGAAAATACAAACATTCCACACACTACTAAAGACAGTACTGTAAGTCTCAAATCAGTTAAACTCATTATAGGGTTTTTCCTTTTTCTGCCATCTCCTTGACTCTGTCTGACCCAAGAGAGAGAGAGAGAGAGAGAGAGAGAGTCACGGGCCCGCGAGTGTCGACGTTTCGGTGGAGATGGAGGAGAAAGAGAGGGAGAGGAAAAAGAGTGTGTGTGTGTGAGAGAGAGAGAGAGAGAGAGAGAGAGAGAGAGAGAGAGAGATCAGATAGTTACATGAATGTCTTGCTGATAGAAGATAGTGTGGTCAATATGTGAACACGGCTACACTGAAAATACAAACATTCCACACACTACTAAAGACAGTACTGTAAGTCTCAAATCAGTTAAACTCATTATAGGGTTTTTCCTTTTTCTGCCATCTCCTTGACTCTGTCTGACCCAAGAGAGAGAGAGAGAGTCACGGGCCCGCGAGTGTCGACGTTTCGGTGGAGATGGAGGAGAAAGAGAGGGAGAGGAAAAAGAGTGTGTGTGTGTGAGAGAGAGAGAGAGAGAGAGAGAGAGAGAGAGAGAGAGAGATCAGATAGTTACATGAATGTCTTGCTGATAGAAGATAGTGTGGTCAATATGTGAACACGGCTACACTGAAAATACAAACATTCCACACACTACTAAAGACAGTACTGTAAGTCTCAAATCAGTTAAACTCATTATAGGGTTTTTCCTTTTTCTGCCATCTCCTTGACTCTGTCTGACCCAAGAGAGAGAGAGAGAGAGAGAGAGTCACGGGCCCGCGAGTGTCGACGTTTCGATGGAGGAGAAAGAGAGGGAGAGGAAAAAGAGTGTGTGTGTGTGAGAGAGAGAGAGAGAGAGAGATCAGATAGTTACATGAATGTCTTGCTGATAGAAGATAGTGTGGTCAATATGTGAACACGGCTACACTGAAAATACAAACTTTCCACACACTACTAAAGACAGTACTGTAAGTCTCAAATCAGTTAAACTCATTATAGGGTTTTTCCTTTTTCTGCCATCTCCTTGACTCTGTCTGACCCAAGAGAGAGAGAGAGAGAGAGAGTCACGGGCCCGCGAGTGTCGACATTTCGATGGAGGAGAAAGAGAGGGAGAGGAAAAAGAGTGTGTGTGTGTGAGAGAGAGAGAGAGAGAGAGAGAGAGAGAGATCAGATAGTTACATGAATGTCTTGCTGATAGAAGATAGTGTGGTCAATATGTGAACACGGCTACACTGAAAATACAAACATTCCACACACTACTAAAGACAGTACTGTAAGTCTCAAATCAGTTAAACTCATTATAGGGTTTTTCCTTTTTCTGCCATCTCCTTGACTCTGTCTGACCCACTGGTCTCTCTGTAGTCCCTTGTGCTTGCTTTTGACTGACTCTTAAAAGACCTGTGTACCTAATGTGACACATGTACCTAATGCACACACACACACACACACACACACACACACACACACACACACACACACAGGGTCACACTGAGAATGTCCCATTCATATGCAGCACTGTATTCTCTATTAATAATGGTGTTGATTTCACTTTCAGCTGAAACCTGGACAGACACACGCATGCACACACAGAGTCCTGCAGGCATAGTTTACATCACTCTCTTATCATGTCCTGTTGATATTATTGAGGAACATGTCGCATTGACCTTTCCAATGTTATTCCAGACTGAGCAGCCAATCTCTCAGGCCGAGTTGCCTACCGTTTCCAAATCGAAGTCTCAAGGGACAAACAAACACAGGGACAGTACATATTAATCAACAGCACACATTTATGAAGACATGAAGACATGAAGACATGTCTTATTAGTAAACAGAAGTAATTCAGTGGTAATCATGTAGAGTTTCAATAGTGATTGGCACATAGTAAAACAGACGCAGTATGTCACATGAAAAAAGGACAAGTCTCTGCGGCTGTGGGTGAAGACGAGGCCCGAGTCTTCTCTCCCCCGCATGGTGTTATCAGCGTGTCTGCCTGCTGGGAGCAGCCAATCTCTCCGGCCGAGTTGCCTAACCCCCCCCCCCACACACACACACACACGCAGGGTCACACTGAGAATGTCCCATTCAGACTCCCGGATCCCTTCCCGTTCATTCATCGATGGGAGGCCGAGATGGCGAAAAAGGGCGGGGGCCACACCCTTTTTCGCCATCTCGGCCTCCCATAGAGAATGGAGTTCACTCAGACGCTTCCAAATCGAAGTCTCAAGGGACAAACAAACACAGGGACAGTACATTTTAATCAACAGCACACATTTATGAAGACATGAAGACATGAAGACATGTCTTATTAGTAAACAGAAGTAATTCAGTGGTAATCATGTAGAGTTTCAATAGTGATTGGCACATAGTAAAACAGACGCAGTATGTCACATGAAAAAAGGACAAGTCTCTGCGGCTGTGGGTGAAGACGAGGCCCGAGTCTTCTCTCCCCCGCATGGTGTTATCAGCGTAACAGCGTCTCACCAGAGAGAGAGAGAGAGAGAGAGAGAGAGAGAGAGAGAGAGAGAGAGCAGAGAGAGAGAGAGAGAGAGAGAGAGAGGGAGAGAGAGAGAGCAGAGAGAGAGAGAGAGAGAGAGAGAGAGAGAGAGAGAGAGAGAGAGAGAGAGAGAGAGAGAGAGAGAGAGAGAGAGTCACGGGCCCGCGAGTGTCGACGTTTCGTGCGGTTTCACCAACGAAACGGCGGGGTTTTTTCTAAATCCCGGTGCGCGGTCGCGACGCTACGGAGGCCGAAATCACGAAAACGGGAGAGAGAGTCACGGGCCCGTATGATGTGTGGGTTATGTGGCGAGCGTGACGCGGCGGGGGGGTAGTCACGGGCCCGTGAGTGTCGTTTTCTAAATCCCGGTGCGCGGTCGCGACGCTAGGATGCACCCAGATGAAAAGTAATTAATTACCCAGTGATGAGTAGTGATAAAACACTACACACACACACACACAGAAGGATGTAGTAATTCAATAGGGATTGTGAAGGCATACAGCAGTAAATATGTAAGCATTGTGTAGTTATTAAATAGTAAACTCACTTTAAATAAAATTAAACCCTCAACACACAGGCACAGGCATACACATAAATATTTTCATCATCATAAATTGTGAAGACATGAAGAAGCAAATGTGTAAGAATGTTGCAATTTAAGAGTAGCGGCCTTAAGCTCATCCAGAGTGTTGGGTCTGGCGTCTCTCAACTTTCTCATCACAATATCCCACAGATTCTCTATGGGGTTCAGGTCAGGACAGTTGGCAGGCCAATTGAGCACAGTAATACCATGGTCAGTAAACCATTTACCAGTGGTTTTGGCACTGTGAGCAGGTGCCAGGTCGTGCTGAAAAATGAAATCTTCATCTCCATAAAGCTTTTCAGCAGATGGAAGCATGAAGTGCTCCAAAATCTCCTGATAGCTAGCTGCATTGACCCTGCCCTTGATAAAACACAGTGGACCAACACCAGCAGCTGACATGGAACCCCAGACCATCACTGACTGTGGGTACTTGACACTGGACTTCAGGCATTTTGGCATTTCCTTCTCCCCAGTCTTCCTCCAGACTCTGGCACCTTGATTTCCGAATGACATGCAAAATTTGCTTTCATCCGAAAAAAGTACTTTGGACCAGTGCTGCTTCTCTGTAGCCCAGGTCAGGCGCTTCTGCCGCTGTTTCTGGTTCAAAAGTGGCTTGACCTGGGGAATGCGGCACCTGTAGCCCATTTCCTGCACACGCCTGTGCACGGTGGCTCTGGATGTTTCTACTCCAGACTCAGTCCACTGCTTCCGCAGGTCCCCCAAGGTCTGGAATCGGCCCTTCTCCACAATCTTCCTCAGGGTCCGGTCACCTCTTCTTGTTGTGCAGCGTTTTCTGCCAGACTTTTTCCTTCCCACAGACTTCCCACTGAGGTGCCTTGATACAGCACTCTGGGAACAGCCTATTCGTTCAGAAATGTCTTTCTGTGTCTTACCCTCTTGCTTGAGGGTGTCAATGATGGCCTTCTGGACAGCAGTCAGGTCGGCAGTCTTACCCATGATTGCGGTTTTGAGTAATGAACCAGGCTGGGAGTTTGTGAAAGTGTTTGCTCGCACAGTCTTATACAGGTCCTTCTCAAATAATTAGCATATTGTGATAAAGTTCATTCTTTTCCATAATGTAATGATAAAAATTAAACTTTCATATATTTTAGATTCATTGCACACCAACTGAAATATTTCAGGTCTTTTATTGTTTTAATACTGATGATTTTGGCATACAGCTCATGAAAACCCAAAATTCCTATCTCAAAAAATTAGCATATCATGAAAAGGTACTCTAAACGAGCTATTAACCTAATCATCTGAATCAACGAATTAACTCTAAACACCAGCAAAAGATTCCTGAGGCTTTTAAAAACTCCCAGCCTGGTTCATTACTCAAAACCGCAATCATGGGTAAGACTGCCGACCTGACTGCTGTCCAGAAGATATGCTAATTTTTTTAGAAATTCCATCGGTTACGTTTAATTTGTATTACAAAAAAGGCTCTTTGCGCAAGCATCGTAGTGCCATTTGCACGTTTGTTATGTTGCCTCAACTTCGATTTACCAAAAAATTAGCATATCATGAAAAGGTACTCTAAACGAGCTATTAACCTAATCATCTGAATCAACGAATTAACTCTAAACACCAGCAAAAGATTCCTGAGGCATTTAAAAACTCCCAGCCTGGTTCATTACTCAAAACCGCAATCATGGGTAAGACTGCCGACCTGACTGCTGTCCAGAAGATATGCTAATATTTTGAGAAATTCCATCGGTTACGTTTAATTTGTATTACAAAAAAGGTTCTTTGCGCAAGCATCGTAGTGCCATTTGCACGTTTGTTATGTTGCCTCAACTTCGATTTACCAAAAAATTAGCATATCATGAAAAGGTACTCTAAACGAGCTATTAACCTAATCATCTGAATCAACGAATTAACTCTAAACACCAGCAAAAGATTCCTGAGGCTTTTAAAAACTCCCAGCCTGGTTCATTACTCAAAACCGCAATCATGGGTAAGACTGCCGACCTGACTGCTGTCCAGAAGATATGCTAATTTTTTGAGAAATTCCATCGGTTACGTTTAATTTGTGAGAGAGTCACGGGCCCGTATGATGTGTGGGTTATGTGGCGAGCGTGACGCGGCGGGGGGGTAGTCACGGGCCCGTGAGTGTCGTTTTCTAAATCCCGGTGCGCGGTCGCGACGCTAGGATGCACCCGGGTCTGGGTTATGTGGCGAGCGTGACGCGGCGGGGGGTAGCAAAAAAACACCCCCCCTTATAGCGAGAGGCCCTTTCCCGTTCCCCGTAGAGAACGAACGGGCTCGGGAGAGAGAGAGTCACGGGCCCGCGAGTGTCGACGTCAACTCGTGTGCGAGTCCCGCGTTAAACGTTGTTCGAACGTCGTAAATCGAAGTTGAGGCAACGTACAGTTGGTTAGACCGTAAATATAGGTTATACAGAAAAGACAGATTAGACTAAATAATACTGGTTTTTAAAACATGTTGCCTCCCGGAGACGTCACTTGGAACTACCGGACCCGTGAGTCGAAACCCGAAAAAAAAACTGAAAAAAAACCTGAAAAAATCCCAAGAGTTGAAACATTAAGAAGAAGAGAGTATATTATATTATATATTATTATTATGATTATTTTTATATATTATATTATATTATACTATTACTTTTAACACTAACTAATCTACTGTTCTTTCGTTCTCGGGTAGCTGGTCAAAAGACCATTTTGTACACGATACGGGTTTACCATCGGTTTATTTTCTTCTTCCTTCACACATTCATCGCACGTTACACGAGTTCAAGAGAACTTGGCTTTCCCATTCTTTTTGGCAGTTTTGGAGACACTAATTTTTTAATGGTGGAAAATGCTTCTCTCGGTCTGAAAACGTGTTTAGAATGTTTTGTCATTTCCAGCCTGACTGAAAAGTAATAAATTCAATAGTAGAAACTGGAAATCCTGAGTGATGGACTTCATAATTCCTGCCAGCTCAAAGCTTATGGAAGTTTCTGCTCACTTGGGCCTACATGTTGGAGGTGGTTGCAAAATGATAGCTGGTACTGCTGATTTGTTATGTTTTTTTTTGTTGTAAACTTTAGACGGTTGCTTTAGTGCCACCATCAGACCTATTGGCCCACAATACCAGTTGAGGACTTCTGGCATAGGACTGAACCTATGTGCAAAGCTTGGTGATTTTCCATGCATGGGAAGTCAGACTTCTGAAGAAGAAGAAGAGGGAGATAGAGGTGGAGATGGAGGAGAAAGAGAGGGAGAGGAAAAAGAGTGTGTGTGTGTGTGTGAGAGAGAGAGAGAGAGAGAGAGAGAGAGAGAGAGAGAGAGAGATCAGATAGTTACATGAATGTCTTGCTGATAGAAGATAGTGGTGGAGATCCTGCGCAACGCCATCAGCTACATCGAGTCCCTCCGGGCCCTGCTCCGGGTGGGAGGGGGGCAGGAGGAGAGCTACTACCCGGTGCTGGAGCACTACAGCGGGGACTCAAAAAGTGGAACCTAATCATTGGAACCATGCTGTATCACTGGGAAGGAGAAACAAAAGACCACTCGCCCTTCTGCATTTTGCAGGGAAGAAACAGCTAACAGGAGTTGAAACGTTATACGAAAACTAATACGTACACAAGAAGAAAGAAGAAAGAAGAAGAATATTATTCTTCTATTATTATTTTTCACACTAACTAATTTACTGTTCTTTCATTCTCATGTACATTTCTTTGAAAATAAAAAACTCAGTACACAAGATGATGTTCTTTCTCTTCCTTTACTTTATTTAATTTACATACGATACACACATATGATATGATACACACAACTTGCCATCTCTTAGATATTCACAGAATACAGCAAAAATGAACACGTTTCCATGACAAAATATTATTGTGTGTTTGTGCGTATGTGAAAGCTATGTGTGAGCACACGTACAGCGGGTGTATGTTGAATCAACCTGGAGGACAAAAACAACCTGGTGAACAATTGTGACCTGGGAACTGAAAACGCTCCTAACCTGGGGGTGAGGAACAGCCTGCTGCACAGGACAGAACCAGGAAGCAGATAGTCGCAGTCTTGTGTTCCTCAAGGAACAAAGAGAAGTAAGTAAGTAAGTAAGTAAGTAAGTAAGTATGTATGTAAGTAAAGTAAGAAAGCTGAAGCAATTCCTCAAATGTTAAGCCGTATAGCAAAACAAGATGTTGATAGGATCCAACCATTCCCAGCTCCCACCCATTCAGAGTCACACAGCCAGGGCAGCTAGGAGAAGGGAGAGAGAGAGAGAGGAGAAGGGAGAGAGAGAGAGGAGAAGGGAGAGAGAGAGGAGAAGGGAGAGAGAGAGAGGAGAAGGGAGAGAGAGAGAGGAGAAGGGAGAGAGAGAAAGGGAAAAGGACAACATGGGCCAAGTTCAAGCTCCAAGGAGACGGACAATGAATTACAGAAATGAGATCTGACAAATGCCAAGCTTTTCCACAGAGTAGTCAGAATGGCCTCACCCCCTGGTGAACATACATGCTGCTACTGCATACATACTGCTACTGCATACATGCTGCTACTGCATACATGCTGCTACTGCATACATGCGGCTACTGCATACATGCTGCTACTGCATACATGCTGCTACTGCATACATGCTGCTACTGCATACAGATGGAGGTAAACACCTCAGCTAGCCCACTGTTAGATTTTTTGTAGGCTACAGTGATTTCAAAAGGACAGGATTTACTCCATGCGATCTGTAAATGCTGGTACAGTATGTTAACCCTTTGAATATGACCACCTTGCTGGCAAAATGTTTAAAAATATCTAAAGAATCTATACAAATAAACAACAACAAAATCTACAAAATTCCAACATTCCAACACTTCCTGAAAGCTGAGAAACTGTGGGTTAAGTGTCAATTTCTATTTGTGACAAAAAGTGACGTCCATATCTGGCTGCTCTAAGGACTATTCTCTCCCTTTGGTTATTTTCCCGCCAGTTTTGTTTACAGTTGTCATGGAAACCCCCATTATACATTTACTTTCAGAATAAAAGTCTCATGGAAATAGCAGAACAGGTATTCCACACTGTAAGTGTTTAATAATGGTTTTCATTACTCAGTAGGCCTAAGCAGAGCCCAACAGGTCTAAAGTGTGGTCATGCTACAATACATGTACAATACACCACTTGTTTGCAGGCATAGGTTCCCTATTCTTAAGTATACAAACATTCGTCCTTAATAAAAGAATAATAGGTCACTATTACTAAACACCAAATTAAGATCCCTTTTCTGAAGTGAAGAATTTGAACTTAGAGGCTCTGAGGATTACAGCTGCACATTTTACTGGGGGGAAAACAGAGACAGAGTAAACGTGGGTTATTAATATGAATCTGAATTAAATACAATTAAATATAAACTCTTATGAATACACATGTTTATATATATATATATATATATATATATATATATATTTATATTGGCATCCAATGCATTTTTTTCAGCTAAGAAAATAGAATAAACAGAGGCATAATGGTATCTGACAGCAATAATGTTCATAGCAATAATACTAATGTTACAGGCCTTGATTTATGTGCTGGTTGAAAACAATCATTTAACTATCAAGCCCCTACTATACATATTCTGGGTTCAGAGGCCTCGCCCCTGCAGTTCACGCCAAGGAGATGAATACGGCCAAGAATAGAAACCTCTCTGACCACTCGTCCAACAGCCACTCGTCACTCTCCAAGAAAAGAGCCCTGCAGGCCTGGAAAACCCCATCACGTGTGATTCAAAGAGAGGGAGAGGAAAAAGAGTGTGTGTGTGTGAGAGAGAGAGAGAGAGAGAGAGAGAGAGAGAGAGAGAGTCACGGGCCCGCGAGTGTCGACGTTTCGGTGGAGATGGAGGAGAAAGAGAGGGAGAGGAAAAAGAGTGTGTGTGTGAGAGAGAGAGAGAGAGAGAGAGAGAGAGAGAGAGAGATCAGATAGTTACATGAATGTCTTGCTGATAGAAGATAGTGTGGTCAATATGTGAACACGGCTACACTGAAAATACAAACATTCCACACACTACTAAAGACAGTACTGTAAGTCTCAAATCAGTTAAACTCATTATAGGGTTTTTCCTTTTTCTGCCATCTCCTTGACTCTGTCTGACCCAAGAGAGAGAGAGAGAGAGAGAGAGAGAGAGAGAGAGAGAGTCACGGGCCCGCGAGTGTCGACGTTTCGGTGGAGATGGAGGAGAAAGAGAGGGAGAGGAAAAAGAGTGTGTGTGTGTGAGAGAGAGAGAGAGAGAGAGAGAGAGAGAGAGAGAGAGAGAGAGAGATCAGATAGTTACATGAATGTCTTGCTGATAGAAGATAGTGTGGTCAATATGTGAACACGGCTACACTGAAAATACAAACATTCCACACACTACTAAAGACAGTACTGTAAGTCTCAAATCATCTAAACTCATTATAGGGTTTTTCCTTTTTCTGCCATCTCCTTGACTCTGTCTGACCCAAGAGAGAGAGAGAGAGAGAGTCACGGGCCCGCGAGTGTCGACGTTTCGGTGGAGATGGAGGAGAAAGAGAGGGAGAGGAAAAAGAGTGTGTGTGTGTGAGAGAGAGAGAGAGAGAGAGAGAGAGAGAGAGAGAGAGAGAGAGAGAGAGAGAGAGAGAGAGAGATCAGATAGTTACATGAATGTCTTGCTGATAGAAGATAGTGTGGTCAATATGTGAACACGGCTACACTGAAAATACAAACATTCCACACACTACTAAAGACAGTACTGTAAGTCTCAAATCAGTTAAACTCATTATAGGGTTTTTCCCTTTTCTGCCATCTCCTTGACTCTGTCTGACCCAAGAGAGAGAGAGAGAGAGAGTCACGGGCCCGCGAGTGTCGACGTTTCGGTGGAGATGGAGGAGAAAGAGAGGGAGAGGAAAAAGAGTGTGTGTGTGTGAGAGAGAGAGAGAGAGAGAGAGAGAGAGAGAGAGATCAGATAGTTACATGAATGTCTTGCTGATAGAAGATAGTGTGGTCAATATGTGAACACGGCTACACTGAAAATACAAACATTCCACACACTACTAAAGACAGTACTGTAAGTCTCAAATCAGTTAAACTCATTATAGGGTTTTTCCTTTTTCTGCCATCTCCTTGACTCTGTCTGACCCAAGAGAGAGAGAGAGAGAGAGTCACGGGCCCGCGAGTGTCGACGTTTCGGTGGAGATGGAGGAGAAAGAGAGGGAGAGGAAAAAGAGTGTGTGTGTGAGAGAGAGAGAGAGAGAGAGAGAGAGAGAGAGAGAGAGAGAGAGAGATCAGATAGTTACATGAATGTCTTGCTGATAGAAGATAGTGTGGTCAATATGTGAACACGGCTACACTGAAAATACAAACATTCCACACACTACTAAAGACAGTACTGTAAGTCTCAAATCAGTTAAACTCATTATAGGGTTTTTCCTTTTTCTGCCATCTCCTTGACTCTGTCTGACCCAAGAGAGAGAGAGAGAGAGAGAGAGAGTCACGGGCCCGCGAGTGTCGACGTTTCGGTGGAGATGGAGGAGAAAGAGAGGGAGAGGAAAAAGAGTGTGTGTGTGTGAGAGAGAGAGAGAGAGAGAGAGAGAGAGAGAGAGAGATCAGATAGTTACATGAATGTCTTGCTGATAGAAGATAGTGTGGTCAATATGTGAACACGGCTACACTGAAAATACAAACATTCCACACACTACTAAAGACAGTACTGTAAGTCTCAAATCAGTTAAACTCATTATAGGGTTTTTCCTTTTTCTGCCATCTCCTTGACTCTGTCTGACCCAAGAGAGAGAGAGAGAGAGAGAGAGAGTCACGGGCCCGCGAGTGTCGACGTTTCGGTGGAGATGGAGGAGAAAGAGAGGGAGAGGAAAAAGAGTGTGTGTGTGTGAGAGAGAGAGAGAGAGAGAGAGAGAGAGAGAGAGAGAGAGATCAGATAGTTACATGAATGTCTTGCTGATAGAAGATAGTGTGGTCAATATGTGAACACGGCTACACTGAAAATACAAACATTCCACACACTACTAAAGACAGTACTGTAAGTCTCAAATCAGTTAAACTCATTATAGGGTTTTTCCTTTTTCTGCCATCTCCTTGACTCTGTCTGACCCAAGAGAGAGAGAGAGAGAGAGAGTCACGGGCCCGCGAGTGTCGACGTTTCGGTGGAGATGGAGGAGAAAGAGAGGGAGAGGAAAAAGAGTGTGTGTGTGTGAGAGAGAGAGAGAGAGAGAGAGAGAGAGAGAGAGAGGTCAGATAGTTACATGAATGTCTTGCTGATAGAAGATAGTGTGGTCAATATGTGAACACGGCTACACTGAAAATACAAACATTCCACACACTACTAAAGACAGTACTGTAAGTCTCAAATCAGTTAAACTCATTATAGGGTTTTTCCTTTTTCTGCCATCTCCTTGACTCTGTCTGACCCAAGAGAGAGAGAGAGAGAGAGAGAGAGTCACGGGCCCGCGAGTGTCGACGTTTCGATGGAGGAGAAAGAGAGGGAGAGGAAAAAGAGTGTGTGTGTGTGAGAGAGAGAGAGAGAGAGAGAGAGAGAGAGAGAGATCAGATAGTTACATGAATGTCTTGCTGATAGAAGATAGTGTGGTCAATATGTGAACACGGCTACACTGAAAATACAAACATTCCACACACTACTAAAGACAGTACTGTAAGTCTCAAATCAGTTAAACTCATTATAGGGTTTTTCCTTTTTCTGCCATCTCCTTGACTCTGTCTGACCCAAGAGAGAGAGAGAGAGAGAGAGTCACGGGCCCGCGAGTGTCGACGTTTCGGTGGAGATGGAGGAGAAAGAGAGGGAGAGGAAAAAGAGTGTGTGTGTGTGAGAGAGAGAGAGAGAGAGAGAGAGAGAGAGAGATCAGATAGTTACATGAATGTCTTGCTGATAGAAGATAGTGTGGTCAATATGTGAACACGGCTACACTGAAAATACAAACATTCCACACACTACTAAAGACAGTACTGTAAGTCTCAAATCAGTTAAACTCATTATAGGGTTTTTCCTTTTTCTGCCATCTCCTTGACTCTGTCTGACCCAAGAGAGAGAGAGAGAGAGAGAGAGTCACGGGCCCGCGAGTGTCGACGTTTCGGTGGAGATGGAGGAGAAAGAGAGGGAGAGGAAAAAGAGTGTGTGTGTGTGAGAGAGAGAGAGAGAGAGAGAGAGAGAGAGAGAGAGAGATCAGATAGTTACATGAATGTCTTGCTGATAGAAGATAGTGTGGTCAATATGTGAA
The DNA here is from genome assembly GCF_949987555.1 of Borostomias antarcticus. Taxonomy (NCBI): domain Eukaryota; kingdom Metazoa; phylum Chordata; class Actinopteri; order Stomiiformes; family Stomiidae; genus Borostomias; species Borostomias antarcticus. The sequence continues at coordinate 82,530 of NW_028176388.1, forward strand.
CACGGCTACACTGAAAATACAAACATTCCACACACTACTAAAGACAGTACTGTAAGTCTCAAATCAGTTAAACTCATTATAGGGTTTTTCCTTTTTCTGCCATCTCCTTGACTCTGTCTGACCCAAGAGAGAGAGAGAGAGAGAGAGTCACGGGCCCGCGAGTGTCGACGTTTCGGTGGAGATGGAGGAGAAAGAGAGGGAGAGGAAAAAGAGTGTGTGTGTGTGAGAGAGAGAGAGAGAGAGAGAGAGAGAGAGAGAGAGAGATCAGATAGTTACATGAATGTCTTGCTGATAGAAGATAGTGTGGTCAATATGTGAACACGGCTACACTGAAAATACAAACATTCCACACACTACTATAGACAGTACTGTAAGTCTCAAATCAGTTAAACTCATTATAGGGTTTTTCCTTTTTCTGCCATCTCCTTGACTCTGTCTGACCCAAGAGAGAGAGAGAGAGAGAGAGTCACGGGCCCGCGAGTGTCGACGTTTCGGTGGAGATGGAGGAGAAAGAGAGGGAGAGGAAAAAGAGTGTGTGTGTGTGAGAGAGAGAGAGAGAGAGAGAGAGAGAGAGAGAGAGAGAGAGATCAGATAGTTACATGAATGTCTTGCTGATAGAAGATAGTGTGGTCAATATGTGAACACGGCTACACTGAAAATACAAACATGCCACACACTACTAAAGACAGTACTGTAAGTCTCAAATCAGTTAAACTCATTATAGAGTTTTTCCTTTTTCTGCCATCTCCTTGACTCTGTCTGACCCAAGAGAGAGAGAGAGAGAGAGTCACGGGCCCGCGAATGTCGACGTTTCGGTGGAGATGGAGGAGAAAGAGAGGGAGAGGAAAAAGAGTGTGTGTGTGTGAGAGAGAGAGAGAGAGAGAGAGAGAGAGATCAGATAGTTACATGAATGTCTTGCTGATAGAAGATAGTGTGGTCAATATGTGAACACGGCTACACTGAAAATACAAACATTCCACACACTACTAAAGACAGTACTGTAAGTCTCAAATCAGTTAAACTCATTATAGGGTTTTTCCTTTTTCTGCCATCTCCTTGACTCTGTCTGACCCAAGAGAGAGAGAGAGAGAGAGAGTCACGGGCCCGCGAGTGTCGACGTTTCGATGGAGGAGAAAGAGAGGGAGAGGAAAAAGAGTGTGTGTGTGTGAGAGAGAGAGAGAGAGAGAGAGAGAGAGAGATCAGATAGTTACATGAATGTCTTGCTGATAGAAGATAGTGTGGTCAATATGTGAACACGGCTACACTGAAAATACAAACATTCCACACACTACTAAAGACAGTACTGTAAGTCTCAAATCAGTTAAACTCATTATAGGGTTTTTCCTTTTTCTGCCATCTCCTTGACTCTGTCTGACCCAAGAGAGAGAGAGAGAGAGAGAGTCACGGGCCCGCGAGTGTCGACGTTTCGATGGAGGAGAAAGAGAGGGAGAGGAAAAAGAGTGTGTGTGTGTGAGAGAGAGAGAGAGAGAGAGAGAGAGAGAGAGAGATCAGATAGTTACATGAATGTCTTGCTGATAGAAGATAGTGTGGTCAATATGTGAACACGGCTACACTGAAAATACAAACATTCCACACACTACTAAAGACAGTACTGTAAGTCTCAAATCAGTTAAACTCATTATAGGGTTTTTCCTTTTTCTGCCATCTCCTTGACTCTGTCTGACCCAAGAGAGAGAGAGAGAGAGAGAGTCACGGGCCCGCGAGTGTCGACGTTTCGGTGGAGATGGAGGAGAAAGAGAGGGAGAGGAAAAAGAGTGTGTGTGTGTGAGAGAGAGAGAGAGAGAGAGAGAGAAAGAGAGAGAGAGAGAGAGATCAGATAGTTACATGAATGTCTTGCTGATAGAAGATAGTGTGGTCAATATGTGAACACGGCTACACTGAAAATACAAACATTCCACACACTACTAAAGACAGTACTGTAAGTCTCAAATCAGTTAAACTCATTATAGGGTTTTTCCTTTTTCTGCCATCTCCTTGACTCTGTCTGACCCAAGAGAGAGAGAGAGAGAGAGAGTCACGGGCCCGCGAGTGTCGACGTTTCGGTGGAGATGGAGGAGAAAGAGAGGGAGAGGAAAAAGAGTGTGTGTGTGTGAGAGAGAGAGAGAGAGAGAGAGAGAGAGATCAGATAGTTACATGAATGTCTTGCTGATAGAAGATAGTGTGGTCAATATGTGAACACGGCTACACTGAAAATACAAACATTCCACACACTACTAAAGACAGTACTGTAAGTCTCAAATCAGTTAAACTCATTATAGGGTTTTTCCTTTTTCTGCCATCTCCTTGACTCTGTCTGACCCAAGAGAGAGAGAGAGAGAGAGTCACGGGCCCGCGAGTGTCGACGTTTCGATGGAGGAGAAAGAGAGGGAGAGGAAAAAGAGTGTGTGTGTGTGAGAGAGAGAGAGAGAGAGAGAGAGAGAGAGAGATCAGATAGTTACATGAATGTCTTGCTGATAGAAGATAGTGTGGTCAATATGTGAACACGGCTACACTGAAAATACAAACATTCCACACACTACTAAAGACAGTACTGTAAGTCTCAAATCAGTTAAACTCATTATAGGGTTTTTCCTTTTTCTGCCATCTCCTTGACTCTGTCTGACCCAAGAGAGAGAGAGAGAGAGTCACGGGCCCGCGAGTGTCGACGTTTCGGTGGAGATGGAGGAGAAAGAGAGGGAGAGGAAAAAGAGTGTGTGTGTGTGAGAGAGAGAGAGAGAGAGAGAGAGAGAGAGAGAGAGATCAGATAGTTACATGAATGTCTTGCTGATAGAAGATAGTGTGGTCAATATGTGAACACGGCTACACTGAAAATACAAACATTCCACACACTACTAAAGACAGTACTGTAAGTCTCAAATCAGTTAAACTCATTATAGGGTTTTTCCCTTTTCTGCCATCTCCTTGACTCTGTCTGACCCAAGAGAGAGAGAGAGAGAGAGTCACGGGCCCGCGAGTGTCGACGTTTCGGTGGAGATGGAGGAGAAAGAGAGGGAGAGGAAAAAGAGTGTGTGTGTGTGAGAGAGAGAGAGAGAGAGAGAGAGAGAGAGAGAGAGAGAGAGAGAGAGATCAGATAGTTACATGAATGTCTTGCTGATAGAAGATAGTGTGGTCAATATGTGAACACGGCTACACTGAAAATACAAACATTCCACACACTACTAAAGACAGTACTGTAAGTCTCAAATCAGTTAAACTCATTATAGGGTTTTTCCTTTTTCTGCCATCTCCTTGACTCTGTCTGACCCAAGAGAGAGAGAGAGAGAGAGTCACGGGCCCGCGAGTGTCGACGTTTCGGTGGAGATGGAGGAGAAAGAGAGGGAGAGGAAAAAGAGTGTGTGTGTGTGAGAGAGAGAGAGAGAGAGAGAGAGAGAGAGAGATCAGATAGTTACATGAATGTCTTGCTGATAGAAGATAGTGTGGTCAATATGTGAACACGGCTACACTGAAAATACAAACATTCCACACACTACTAAAGACAGTACTGTAAGTCTCAAATCAGTTAAACTCATTATAGGGTTTTTCCTTTTTCTGCCATCTCCTTGACTCTGTCTGACCCAAGAGAGAGAGCGAGAGAGAGTCACGGGCCCGCGAGTGTCGACGTTTCGGTGGAGATGGAGGAGAAAGAGAGGGAGAGGAAAAAGAGTGTGTGTGTGTGAGAGAGAGAGAGAGAGAGAGAGAAAGAGAGAGAGAGATCAGATAGTTACATGAATGTCTTGCTGATAGAAGATAGTGTGGTCAATATGTGAACACGGCTACACTGAAAATACAAACATTCCACACACTACTAAAGACAGTACTGTAAGTCTCAAATCAGTTAAACTCATTATAGGGTTTTTCCTTTTTCTGCCATCTCCTTGACTCTGTCTGACCCAAGAGAGAGAGAGAGAGAGAGAGAGAGTCACGGGCCCGCGAGTGTCGACGTTTCGGTGGAGATGGAGGAGAAAGAGAGGGAGAGGAAAAAGAGTGTGTGTGTGTGAGAGAGAGAGAGAGAGAGAGAGAGAGAGAGAGAGAGAGATCAGATAGTTACATGAATGTCTTGCTGATAGAAGATAGTGTGGTCAATATGTGAACACGGCTACACTGAAAATACAAACATTCCACACACTACTAAAGACAGTACTGTAAGTCTCAAATCAGTTAAACTCATTATAGGGTTTTTCCTTTTTCTGCCATCTCCTTGACTCTGTCTGACCCAAGAGAGAGAGAGAGAGAGAGAGAGAGTCACGGGCCCGCGAGTGTCGACGTTTCGGTGGAGATGGAGGAGAAAGAGAGGGAGAGGAAAAAGAGTGTGTGTGTGTGAGAGAGAGAGAGAGAGAGAGAGAGAGAGAGAGAGATCAGATAGTTACATGAATGTCTTGCTGATAGAAGATAGTGTGGTCAATATGTGAACACGGCTACACTGAAAATACAAACATTCCACACACTACTAAAGACAGTACTGTAAGTCTCAAATCAGTTAAACTCATTATAGGGTTTTTCCTTTTTCTGCCATCTCCTTGACTCTGTCTGACCCAAGAGAGAGAGAGAGAGAGAGAGTCACGGGCCCGCGAGTGTCGACGTTTCGGTGGAGATGGAGGAGAAAGAGAGGGAGAGGAAAAAGAGTGTGTGTGTGTGAGAGAGAGAGAGAGAGAGAGAGAGAGAGAGAGATCAGATAGTTACATGAATGTCTTGCTGATAGAAGATAGTGTGGTCAATATGTGAACACGGCTACACTGAAAATACAAACATTCCACACACTACTAAAGACAGTACTGTAAGTCTCAAATCAGTTAAACTCATTATAGGGTTTTTCCTTTTTCTGCCATCTCCTTGACTCTGTCTGACCCAAGAGAGAGAGAGAGAGAGAGAGAGAGTCACGGGCCCGCGAGTGTCGACGTTTCGATGGAGGAGAAAGAGAGGGAGAGGAAAAAGAGTGTGTGTGTGAGAGAGAGAGAGAGAGAGAGAGAGAGAGAGAGAGAGAGATCAGATAGTTACATGAATGTCTTGCTGATAGAAGATAGTGTGGTCAATATGTGAACACGGCTACACTGAAAATACAAACATTCCACACACTACTAAAGACAGTACTGTAAGTCTCAAATCAGTTAAACTCATTATAGGGTTTTTCCTTTTTCTGCCATCTCCTTGACTCTGTCTGACCCAAGAGAGAGAGAGAGAGAGAGAGTCACGGGCCCGCGAGTGTCGACGTTTCGGTGGAGATGGAGGAGAAAGAGAGGGAGAGGAAAAAGAGTGTGTGTGTGTGAGAGAGAGAGAGAGAGAGAGAGAGAGAGAGAGAGAGATCAGATAGTTACATGAATGTCTTGCTGATAGAAGATAGTGTGGTCAATATGTGAACACGGCTACACTGAAAATACAAACATTCCACACACTACTAAAGACAGTACTGTAAGTCTCAAATCAGTTAAACTCATTATAGGGTTTTTCCTTTTTCTGCCATCTCCTTGACTCTGTCTGACCCAAGAGAGAGAGAGAGAGAGAGAGAGTCACGGGCCCGCGAGTGTCGACGTTTCGGTGGAGATGGAGGAGAAAGAGAGGGAGAGGAAAAAGAGTGTGTGTGTGTGAGAGAGAGAGAGAGAGAGAGAGAGAGAGAGATCAGATAGTTACATGAATGTCTTGCTGATAGAAGATAGTGTGGTCAATATGTGAACACGGCTACACTGAAAATACAAACATTCCACACACTACTAAAGACAGTACTGTAAGTCTCAAATCAGTTAAACTCATTATAGGGTTTTTCCTTTTTCTGCCATCTCCTTGACTCTGTCTGACCCAAGAGAGAGAGAGAGAGAGAGAGTCACGGGCCCGCGAGTGTCGACGTTTCGGTGGAGATGGAGGAGAAAGAGAGGGAGAGGAAAAAGAGTGTGTGTGTGTGAGAGAGAGAGAGAGAGAGAGAGAGAGAGAGAGAGAGAGAGAGAGAGATCAGATAGTTACATGAATGTCTTGCTGCTAGAAGATAGTGTGGTCAATATGTGAACACGGCTACACTGAAAATACAAACATTCCACACACTACTAAAGACAGTACTGTAAGTCTCAAATCAGTTAAACTCATTATAGGGTTTTTCCTTTTTCTGCCATCTCCTTGACTCTGTCTGACCCAAGAGAGAGAGAGAGAGAGAGAGAGTCACGGGCCCGCGAGTGTCGACGTTTCGATGGAGGAGAAAGAGAGGGAGAGGAAAAAGAGTGTGTGTGTGTGAGAGAGAGAGAGAGAGAGAGAGAGAGAGAGAGAGAGAGAGAGAGAGAGAGAGAGAGATCAGATAGTTACATGAATGTCTTGCTGATAGAAGATAGTGTGGTCAATATGTGAACACGGCTACACTGAAAATACAAACATTCCACACACTACTAAAGACAGTACTGTAAGTCTCAAATCAGTTAAACTCATTATAGGGTTTTTCCTTTTTCTGCCATCTCCTTGACTCTGTCTGACCCAAGAGAGAGAGAGAGAGAGAGAGAGAGTCACGGGCCCGCGAGTGTCGACGTTTCGATGGAGATGGAGGAGAAAGAGAGGGAGAGGAAAAAGAGTGTGTGTGTGTGAGAGAGAGAGAGAGAGAGAGAGAGAGAGAGAGAGAGAGAGATCAGATAGTTACATGAATGTCTTGCTGATAGAAGATAGTGTGGTCAATATGTGAACACGGCTACACTGAAAATACAAACATTCCACACACTACTAAAGACAGTACTGTAAGTCTCAAATCAGTTAAACTCATTATAGGGTTTTTCCTTTTTCTGCCATCTCCTTGACTCAGTCTGACCCAAGAGAGAGAGAGAGAGAGAGAGTCACGGGCCCGCGAGTGTCGACGTTTCGGTGGAGATGGAGGAGAAAGAGAGGGAGAGGAAAAAGAGTGTGTGTGTGTGAGAGAGAGAGAGAGAGAGAGAGAGAGAGAGAGAGATCAGATAGTTACATGAATGTCTTGCTGATAAAAGATAGTGTGGTCAATATGTGAACACGGCTACACTGAAAATACAAACATTCCACACACTACTAAAGACAGTACTGTAAGTCTCAAATCAGTTAAACTCATTATAGGGTTTTTCCTTTTTCTGCCATCTCCTTGACTCTGTCTGACCCAAGAGAGAGAGAGAGAGAGAGAGAGTCACGGGCCCGCGAGTGTCGACGTTTCGGTGGAGATGGAGGAGAAAGAGAGGGAGAGGAAAAAGAGTGTGTGTGTGTGAGAGATAGAGAGAGAGAGAGAGATCAGATAGTTACATGAATGTCTTGCTGATAGAAGATAGTGTGGTCAATATGTGAACACGGCTACACTGAAAATACAAACATTCCACACACTACTAAAGACAGTACTGTAAGTCTCAAATCAGTTAAACTCATTATAGGGTTTTTCCTTTTTCTGCCATCTCCTTGACTCTGTCTGACCCAAGAGAGAGAGAGAGAGAGAGAGTCACGGGCCCGCGAGTGTCGACGTTTCGGTGGAGATGGAGGAGAAAGAGAGGGAGAGGAAAAAGAGTGTGTGTGTGTGAGAGAGAGAGAGAGAGAGAGAGAGAGAGAGAGAGTGATCAGATAGTTACATGAATGTCTTGCTGATAGAAGATAGTGTGGTCAATATGTGAACACGGCTACACTGAAAATACAAACATTCCACACACTACTAAAGACAGTACTGTAAGTCTCAAATCAGTTAAACTCATTATAGGGTTTTTCCTTTTTCTGCCATCTCCTTGACTCTGTCTGACCCAAGAGAGAGAGAGAGAGAGAGAGAGTCACGGGCCCGCGAGTGTCGACGTTTCGATGGAGGAGAAAGAGAGGGAGAGGAAAAAGAGTGTGTGTGTGTGAGAGAGAGAGAGAGAGAGAGAGAGAGAGAGAGATCAGATAGTTACATGAATGTCTTGCTGATAGAAGATAGTGTGGTCAATATGTGAACACGGCTACACTGAAAATACAAACATTCCACACACTACTAAAGACAGTACTGTAAGTCTCAAATCAGTTAAACTCATTATAGGGTTTTTCCTTTTTCTGCCATCTCCTTGACTCTGTCTGACCCAAGAGAGAGAGAGAGAGAGAGAGAGTCACGGGCCCGCGAGTGTCGACGTTTCGGTGGAGATGGAGGAGAAAGAGAGGGAGAGGAAAAAGAGTGTGTGTGTGTGAGAGAGAGAGAGAGAGAGAGAGAGAGAGAGAGAGAGAGAGAGAGAGAGATCAGATAGTTACATGAATGTCTTGCTGATAGAAGATAGTGTGGTCAATATGTGAACACGGCTACACTGAAAATACAAACATTCCACACACTACTAAAGACAGTACTGTAAGTCTCAAATCAGTTAAACTCATTATAGGGTTTTTCCTTTTTCTGCCATCTCCTTGACTCTGTCTGACCCAAGAGAGAGAGAGAGAGAGAGAGTCACGGGCCCGCGAGTGTCGACGTTTCGGTGGAGATGGAGGAGAAAGAGAGGGAGAGGAAAAAGAGTGTGTGTGTGTGAGAGAGAGAGAGAGAGAGAGAGAGAGAGAGAGAGAGAGATCAGATAGTTACATGAATGTCTTGCTGATAGAAGATAGTGTGGTCAATATGTGAACACGGCTACACTGAAAATACAAACATTCCACACACTACTAAAGACAGTACTGTAAGTCTCAAATCAGTTAAACTCATTATAGGGTTTTTCCTTTTTCTGCCATCTCCTTGACTCTGTCTGACCCACTGGTCTCTCTGTAGTCCCTTGTGCTTGCTTTTGACTGACTCTTAAAAGACCTGTGTACCTAATGTGACACATGTACCTAATGCACACACACACACACACACACACACACACACACACACACACACACACACACACACAGGGTCACACTGAGAATGTCCCATTCATATGCAGCACTGTATTCTCTATTAATAATGGTGTTGATTTCACTTTCAGCTGAAACCTGGACACTCACACGCATGCACACACAGAGTCCTGCAGGCATAGTTTACATCACTCTCTTATCATGTCCTGTTGATATTATTGAGGAACATGTCGCATTGACCTTTCCAATGTTATTCCAGACTGAGCAGCCAATCTCTCAGGCCGAGTTGCCTACCGTTTCCAAATCGAAGTCTCAAGGGACAAACAAACACAGGGACAGTACATATTAATCAACAGCACACATTTATGAAGACATGAAGACATGAAGACATGAAGACATGTCTTATTAGTAAACAGAAGTAATTCAGTGGTAATCATGTAGAGTTTCAATAGTGATTGGCACATAGTAAAACAGACGCAGTATGTCACATGAAAAAAGGACAAGTCTCTGCGGCTGTGGGTGAAGACGAGGCCCGAGTCTTCTCTCCCCCGCATGGTGTTATCAGCGTGTCTGCCTGCTGGGAGCAGCCAATCTCTCCGGCCGAGTTGCCTAACCCCCCCCCACACACACACACACACACACACACACGCAGGGTCACACTGAGAATGTCCCATTCAGACTCCCGGATCCCTTCCCGTTCATTCTCGATGGGAGGCCGAGATGGCGAAAAAGGGCGGGGGCCACACCCTTTTTCGCCATCTCGGCCTCCCATAGAGAATGGAGTTCACTCAGACGCTTCCAAATCGAAGTCTCAAGGGACAAACAAACACAGGGACAGTACATTTTAATCAACAGCACACATTTATGAAGACATGAAGACATGAAGACATGTCTTATTAGTAAACAGAAGTAATTCAGTGGTAATCATGTAGAGTTTCAATAGTGATTGGCACATAGTAAAACAGACGCAGTATGTCACATGAAAAAAGGACAAGTCTCTGCGGCTGTGGGTGAAGACGAGGCCCGAGTCTTCTCTCCCCCGCATGGTGTTATCAGCGTAACAGCGTCTCACCAGAGAGAGAGAGAGAGAGAGAGAGAGAGAGAGAGAGAGAGAGAGAGAGAGAGAGAGAGAGAGAGAGAGAGCAGAGAGAGAGAGAGAGAGAGAGAGAGAGTCACGGGCCCGCGAGTGTCGACGTTTCGTGCGGTTTCACCAACGAAACGGCGGGGTTTTTTCTAAATCCCGGTGCGCGGTCGCGACGCTACGGAGGCCGAAATCACGAAAACGGGAGAGAGAGTCACGGGCCCGTATGATGTGTGGGTTATGTGGCGAGCGTGACGCGGCGGGGGGGTAGTCACGGGCCCGTGAGTGTCGTTTTCTAAATCCCGGTGCGCGGTCGCGACGCTAGGATGCACCCAGATGAAAAGTAATTAATTACCCAGTGATGAGTAGTGATAAAACACTACACACACACACACACAGAAGGATGTAGTAATTCAATAGGGATTGTGAAGGCATACAGCAGTAAATATGTAAGCATTGTGTAGTTATTAAATAGTAAACTCACTTTAAATAAAATTAAACCCTCAACACACAGGCACAGGCATACACATAAATATTTTCATCATCATAAATTGTGAAGACATGAAGAAGCAAATGTGTTAGAATGTTGCAATTTAAGAGTAAAAGTCAAGGAATGAGTAGTTCTATGTAGTCATTGCTTAATAGTAAACAGAAGTAATTCAGTGGTAATCATGTAGAGTTTCAATAGTGATTGAAAAGGGTTTGTGTAGAAATGAAAAGTAATTAATTCAATAGTGATGAGTAGTGATAAAACACACACACACACACACACAGAAGGATGTAGTAATTCAATAGGGATTGTGAAGGCATACAGCAGTAAATATGTAAGCATTGTGTAGTTATTAAATAGTAAACTCACTTTAGCTCGTTTAGAGTACCTTTTCATGATATGCAAATTTTTTGGTAAATCGAAGTTGAGGCAACATAACAAACGTGCAAATGGCACTACGATGCTTGCGCAAAGAGCCTTTTTTGTAATACAAATTAAACGTAACCGATGGAATTTCTCAAAAAATTAGCATATCTTCTGGACAGCAGTCAGGTCGGCAGTCTTACCCATGATTGCGGTTTTGAGTAATGAACCAGGCTGGGAGTTTTTAAAAGCCTCAGGAATCTTTTGCTGGTGTTTAGAGTTAATTCGTTGATTCAGATGATTAGGTTAATAGCTCGTTTAGAGTACCTTTTCATGATATGCTAATTTTTTGGTAAATCGAAGTTGAGGCAACATAACAAACGTGCAAATGGCACTACGATGCTTGCGCAAAGAGCCTTTTTTGTAATACAAATTAAACGTAACCGATGGAATTTCTCAAACAATTAGCATATCTTCTGGACAGCAGTCAGGTCGGCAGTCTTACCCATGATTGCGGTTTTGAGTAATGAACCAGGCTGGGAGTTTTTAAAAGCCTCAGGAATCTTTTGCTGGTGTTTAGAGTTAATTCGCTGATTCAGGTGATTAGGTTAATAGCTCGTTTAGAGTACCTTTTCATGATATGCTAATTTTTTGAGATAGGAATTTTGGGTTTTCATGAGCTGTATGCCAAAATCATCAGTATTAAAACAATAAAAGACCTGAAATATTTCAGTTGGTGTGCAATGAATCTAAAATATATGAAAGTTTAATTTTTATCATTACATTATGGAAAAGAATGAACTTTATCACAATATGCTAATTATTTGAGAAGGACCTGTATAAGACTGTGCGAGCAAACACTTTCACAAACTCCCAGCCTGGTTCATTACTCAAAACCGCTATCATGGGTAAGACTGCCGACCTGACTGCTGTCCAGAAGATATACAGAGGAAAAGGGTAGCGTGCGGCGTGTGGAAGAATAACCACATTTGTATTAGAACAGAACAGTAAATTAGTTAGTGTGAATTGCCAAAAAGAATGGGAAAGCCAAGTTCTCTTGTCTGCATACATAATATCACGCGTTACAACAGCGGAACAGTGCTGGTGTCATTTGGCATTTTGGGGAGGCTGGAAATGGCAAAACATTCTAAACACGTTTTCAGACCGAGAGGTCTGCAAAACAGCAAAAAAGAATGGGAAAGCCAAGTTCTCACATTAAATCACACAACAGTGGAACAGTGCTGGGGCCTCATTTATCATTGAGGTACGCCTTCTTTTACACGGTCTTTTTCGCGAGTTCAGGCGTACGCCATTTGCCCCCCCCACATTGCGATTTATCAAGCCGTAAGGGCGAAAATTTAGTCGCCTTTCTCCGCGCTTTTGTAGGACACCTCTCCAGTTGGCGTACCGATTTACACGGTGTTCTACGCCCTTCTTGAACACAGGGGGAACTGGCGACGCAGGTGGTGCGTCGGTGAATTACTATGTTTGACGGAGAGAATAAGAGCGACAGTTCATGAACGCACAATCATGTAGGCTAATAGCCCAATTCAGCACCAATATATATCGCAATGCTAGATTAGACGTGTCCTCTAACCGGCTCATTCATGGTCCGATATGGATTTGTTCCCCAAACGGAACCTATGCGCTGTCCCAAACCTTTCCGCGCTATATGTCACACACCTAATGCAGGCACTCCATCAAACGGCAATAATTGACCAATTAGATTGTCATTAATATGTGATCATGTGGACCTGTTTGCTCTTTGGTAAGCATATAAATGACAGTCCTCCTGTGCGTAATGCGAGCCTAAATGAATCCGGCGCTACTCGGCCTACTGGCCCGAGATAGAACTCCAAAGAGGTGACGGCGATGGCGACTGCACCCACATAAGGGCACCATCAGTGAATGAATACGTCTATGTGAATCGCTAAAATGTGCACACTAGAAATACCCAAATCATATGTGACATGCTCATCACAAGTGTAGTGGCACGGTGGCCTGGCTCCACGCATGACTCATTCATCCTGGCGCACAGCAGGGTAGGGCTAGACTGGAGGCAGGCGCTGCGCGTGACGGCTGGCTTATTGGTGTGTGCATAGCCAAGATACATATTCTTTGTCTTATTTACTTTAATCTTTATTAGCATTTTCCATCCATACAACGACAATACAATAAAACATAAAAACTTACAATAACAGCTTATGGGTACTTCCATCCATGCAGCTTTTTTTTCTTACTCAAATATGACAATTTTAATATTAGTGGTATCATCACACTTCCTTCTATAATCCATCCATTTTTCCCATCTCCCTTCAAACTTTCCTTCATGCATCCTCAATGCATGCGTGAACCTCTCCCTAACATACATCTCCTCCACAACACCCAGCCACTGCACCTTGGTTGGGGGTTCCACCTTATACCAAGCCCTCGTTATTGTCTTTTTACTAGCAACCAATAGTACTTTCACTAGGTATCTGTCCCCTCCTTGTACATCATCCCGTGTTATGTTTGCCAAGATATATATTCAAAGCTGATAAGAAGGTGGAAGTCGGCGCGCTGGAGGTGGAGGCTGCAACTCGCGGGGGCACGACCGTCAGGTCCAGGACCACTGCAGACTCCCCCTCCTCTGAGTCCCACCCCACGTCAGAGTCTGGAGAAACAATTTCAATCATTTTCTTTGAGTTTGTCTGTGAACTTGATTATGCATTAAACATTTCATTGTGCAGCCATATTCATTTGATATGTTTTTCTGTTGGCAGTCAAATAAATGCTGTGATTTACCGGGTGATTTAGATGAGTCTTAATTTCCCAGAGGGGAAAATGTTTAATGTGTTCTAACATTATGAAGTGGTCATCTGCGTTATTGTTCCCTGTTTTTGGTCCTAATTTAATCATAGCCTACCACAGAATGTTTGCTTCACTCGCAGCCACATGTTACAGTATGTCCGTGTATGCCCAATCCTAGATGCACAACACGTAGCTAAAGTAGGCTACTAAGCTGTAGGAGCAAACAGACAAACGTAGGCGATTTATACCTTCCGAAGAGGATTGCCTTCCTCACGTGGACCTCACCAACTAGCACATGCCCCTCCGTCTCCGAAAAGTTCCTCTTCTTTGCTCTTCGTTCCATGTTTCATTGTCCCGCCTGGGTGCTCCACGCTACCTTTTTAAGCCGGTTCCTTCCGGGAAACCACGTTTGGCCACTCATGGTTGTGACCATATATGGTTGGATTAGGGCGTGGAGGGGGCGGAACACGGGGCGCGTGCGCGTACGCTCCCTTCCCCGCCCGTCTCGGATTTACCGTGCAGAAAAGGGCATACGACATTTTTGATAGATCCGAAAAGCGTGTAAATATTCTCGTCGTACGCTACATTGTGCATTTTCCGCGTTTTCGTCGTACGCCCTCTTTTACACCTGAATTTACACGCTCTTTGATAAATGAGGCCCCTGGTGTCATTTGGCAGTTTAGGGAGGCTGGAAATGACAAAACATTCTAAACACGTTTTCAGACCGAGAGAAGCATTTTCCACCATTAAAAAATTTGTGTCTCCAAAACTGCCAAAAAGAATGGGAAAGCCAAGTTCTCTTTAACTCGTGTAACGTGCGATGAATGTGTGAAGGAAGAAGAAAATAAACCGATGGTAAACTCGTATCGTGTACAAAATGGTCTTTTGACCAGCTACCCGAGAACGAAAGAACAGTAGATTAGTTAGTGTTAAAAGTAATAGTATAATATAATATAATATAATATATAAAAATAATAATAATAATAATATATAATATAATATACTTTCTGGGCAGTGGCTAGTTGCAAAACTAGAATGGAGAAGTAAGACGCCTCCTTCCCTCCACTAGTCTGGGGGTCCACCTTGGGCAAGTGGTAGTACCCCCTAGCCCCCCTACCTGGGGTTACAGGCAAAAAACCCCAATGAAATTAAAACCTAATGGAAGAGAGACCCGGCCCGGAGGAAGCCCGGGGCCCTCGTCTGGAGCCAGGCCCAGACGGAGGGCCCGCATGCGAGCGCCTGGTGGCCGGGCTTACCACGGAGCCCGGCCGGGCCCAGCCCGAATAAGCAACGTGGAAGCACCATCTCCTCCTCCATCGTCCCTTGGACCCACCACCCGCGGGAGAAATTGTCGGGGTCGGGTGCGCTGCCAACTAGGTGGCGGTGAAGGCGGGGGACACCGACGGACCGGACCCGGGCGGCAAAGGCTGGCTCTGGGGACATGGAACGTGACCTCGCTGGGGGGGAAGGAGCCGGAGCTTGTGAGGGAGGTGGAGCGATACCAATTACACCTGGTGGGGCTAACCTCTACGCACATCACCGGCGCCGGAACCAAACTCCTGGATAGGGGTTGGACCCTGTTCTTCTCCGGAGTTGCTCACGGTATGAGGCGTAAGGCAGGTGTGGCTATACTAGCTAGCCCCCAGCTGAGCGCCTCTGTGCTGGAGTTCACCCCAGTGGACGAGAGGGTCGCCTCCCTGCGCCTTAGGACTGTGGGGGGGGGGACTCTGACTGTGGTTTGTGCTTATGCACCGAACAGCAGTTCAGAGTACTCAGCCTTCCTGCAGACCCTGAGTGGAGTCCTTTTGGGGGCTCCTGCAGGGGACTCCAGTGTCCTACTGGGGGACTTCAATGCACACGTAGGCAATGATGGAGAAACTTGGAGGGGCGTGATTGGGAGGCATGGCCACCACGATCTGAACCCGAGTGGTGTTCTGTTGTTGGACTTCTGTGCTAGTCACGGTTTGTCCATAACAAACACCATGTTCGAACACAAGGATGCCCACAAGTACACCTGGCATCAGAACACCTTAGGCCGAAGGTCGATGATCGATTTCGTTATCGTATCATCTGATCTGAGGCCATGCGTTTTGGACACTCGGGTAAAGAGAGGGGCAGAGCTGTCCACTGATCACCATCTGGTGGTGAGCTGGTTTCGATGGCGGGGGAAACTTCTGGACAGACCTGGAAAACCCAAGCGTGTAGTGAGGGTGAACTGGGAACGTCTGGAGGAAGAGCCTGTCCGGAGAGATTTCAATTGCCACCTCCGGCGGAGCTTCTCAGGCATCCCTGTGGAGGTTGGGGACATCGAGCATGAGTGGTCAGTGTTCAAAGCCTCCATTGCTGAAGCTGCGGCTGGGAGCTGTGGCCTGAGGGCCATAGGTACCTCAAGGGGCGGTAACCCTCGGACACCGTGGTGGACAGCGGTGGTGAGGGAAGCCGTCCGACTGAAGAAGGAGGCCTTCCGGGTTATGTTAGCCCGGGAGACCCCAGAAACAGTTGCAGGGTATCGACTGGCCCGGAGGGCTGCGGCTTTGGCCGTGACCAAGGCAAAGCAGCGGGTGTGGGAGGAGTTCGGAGAAACCATGGAGAAGGACTTTCGGTCGGCACCAAAGTGTTTCTGGAAGACCATCAGACACCTCAGGAAGGGAAAGCGGGGGACCATCCAAGCTGTATACAGCAAGGAGGGGACACTGCTGACCTCAACTGAGGAGGTTGTTGAACGTTGGAAGGAGCACTTTGAGGAACTCCTGAACCCGACTAATCCACCCTCTACGATCGAGGCAGAGCCGGAAGATGATGGGGGGTCGTCAATGTCCTTGGAGGAGGTCACTGAGGTAGTCAAACAACTCCACAGTGGCAGAGCCCCAGGGACTGATGAGATCCGTCCAGAAATGCTGAAGGCGCTGGGTGTAGAGGGGCTGTCTTGGTTGACACGCCTCTGTAACACTGCGTGGAAGTCTGGGTCAGTGCCGAAGGAGTGGCAGACTGGGGTGGTGGTCCCAATATTCAAAAAAGGGGACCAGAGGGTGTGTGCGAATTATAGAGGCATCACATTACTCAGCCTCCCAGGGAAAGTTTACTCCAAGGTGCTGGAAAGGAGGGTCCGGCCGATAGTCGAACCTCAGATCGAAGAGGAACAATGCGGATTTCGTCCTGGTCGTGGAACTACCGACCAGCTCTTCACTCTCGCAAGGATCTTGGAGGGGGCTTGGGAGTTTGCCCAACCTGTCTACATGTGTTTTGTGGACTTGGAGAAGGCTTACGACCGGGTCCCCCGAGAGGTCTTGTGGAGAGTTATGCGGGAGTATGGGGTGAGGGGGTCCCTACTTAGGGCCATCCAATCCCTGTACACCCAGAGCGAGAGCTGTGTCCGGGTCCTCGGCAGTAAGTCGTCTGCCTTTCCGGTGGGTGTTGGCCTCCGCCAGGGCTGCGCTTTGTCACCAATCCTGTTTGTGATTTTCATGGACAGGATATCGAGGCGTAGCCGGGGGGAGGTGGTTTTGCAGTTCGGTGAGCTGGGGATCACGTCACTGCTTTTTGCAGATGATGTGGTCCTGATGGCATCAGCTGCCTGCGACCTCCAGCACTCTCTGGATAGGTTCGCAACTGAGTGTGAAGCGGCTGGGATGAGAATAAGCACTTCTAAATCTGAGGCCATGGTTCTCAGCAGGAAACCGGTGGCCTGTCCGCTCCGAGTAGGAAATGAGTCCTTACCCCAAGTGAAGGAGTTCAAGTATCTGGGGGTCTTGTTCACGAGTGAGGGAACCATGGAGAGGGAGTTTGGCCGGAGAATCGGAGCAGCTGGTGCGGTTCTGCAGTCGCTATACCGCACTGTTGTGACGAAAAGAGAGCTGAGCCAAAAGGCAAAGCTCTCGATCTACCGGTCTATCTTCGTCCCCACCCTCACCTATGGTCATGAAGGATGGGTCATGACCGAAAGAACGAGATCACGGATACAAGCGGCCGAAATGAGTTTTCTCCGGAGGGTGGCTGGGGTCTCCCTGAGAGATCGGGTGAGAAGTTCAGTCATCCGGGAGAGACTCGGAGTAGAGCCGCTGCTCCTTTGCGTCGAAAGGAGCCAGTTGAGGTGGTTCGGGCATCTAGTGAGGATGCCTCCTGGGCGCCTCCCTAGGGAGGTGTTCCAGGCGTGTCCGGCTGGGAGGAGGCCGCGGGGTAGACCCAGGACCAGGTGGCGGGACTACATCTCCGCACTGGCCTGTGAGCGGCTAAAGATTCCCCAGGCAGAGCTGGTTGATGCTGCTAGGGAAAGGGATGTCTGGGGCTCCCTGCTGGAGCTGCTGCCTCCGCGACCCGACCCTGGATAAGCGGATGAAGATGATGATGATGATGATGAATATACTTTCTTCTTCTTAATGTTTCAACTCTGGGGTTTTTTTCAGGGTTTTTTTTCAGGGGTTTTTTTCAGTTTTTTTTTTCGGGTTTCGACTCACGGGTCCGGTAGTTCCAAGTGACGTCTCCGGGAGGCAACATTTTTTATAAACCAGTATTATTTAGTCTAATCTGTCTTTTCTGTATAACCTATATTTATGGTCTAACCAACTGTACTGCATATCATGTCTCGTACCTCAAAAACGGCCGTCGTGTCCCACTGCTTGTGTACCGGTATATTCGATAAACCGTGAAACCCAATGTCGTGAAATACATGTGGTACTGTAACGCTTTTTATTTTCATTATTTTCACACACATACACATGCCGATTCCTATAAGACCTATAAGACTGTGCGAGCAAACACTTTCACAATGAAATGAAATTTTATAAAGATATATCCCGTTCCGGTGTGTCGGTATCCGGCACCGCAATCTGCTGTCGCTGCTGCGAGGGCTGTGGCGATGTCTGCGTCTGTCCCTGTCCTCCGGTCGCCGTTCCTCCGGCTGCGGTCGCGCGGGTAACACATAGAGGGCTCGGCCCTATTACGGCCCTATTACCTCCCGCCGATAGTAGAGTCCTCGGCCCAGTGGCGGCTACGAATAGGCTAAACCTCAGATTAGGTGCTTCTCAAATAATTAGCATATTGTGATAAAGTTCATTATTTTCTGTAATGTACTGATAAACATTAGACTTTCATGTATTTTAGATTCATTACACACAACTGAAGTAGTTCAAGCCTTTTATTGTTTTAATATTGATGATTTTGGCAAAAAAGTAAAGAAAAAACAAATATCCCAAACATCTAAAAAAATTAGCATATTTCATCCGACCAATAAAAAACACCAGAAAAGTGTTTTTAATACAAAAAAAGTCAACCTTCAAATAATTATGTTCAGTTATGCACTCAATACTTGGTCGGGAATCCTTTTGCAGAAATGACTGCTTCAATGCGGCGTGGCATGGAGGCAATCAGCCTGTGGCACTGCTGAGGTGTTATGGAGGCCCAGGATGCTTCGATAGCGGCCTTAAGCTCATCCAGAGTGTTGGGTCTGGCGTCTCTCAACTTTCTCATCACAATATCCCACAGATTCTCTATGGGGTTCAGGTCAGGACAGTTGGCAGGCCAATTGAGCACAGTAATACCATGGTCAGTAAACCATTTACCAGTGGTTTTGGCACTGTGAGCAGGTGCCAGGTCGTGCTGAAAAATGAAATCTTCATCTCCATAAAGCTTTTCAGCAGATGGAAGCATGAAGTGCTCCAAAATCTCCTGATAGCTAGCTGCATTGACCCTGCCCTTGATAAAACACAGTGGACCAACACCAGCAGCTGACATGGAACCCCAGACCATCACTGACTGTGGGTACTTGACACTGGACTTCAGGCATTTTGGCATTTCCTTCTCCCCAGTCTTCCTCCAGACTCTGGCACCTTGATTTCCGAATGACATGCAAAATTTGCTTTCATCCGAAAAAAGTACTTTGGACCAGTGCTGCTTCTCTGTAGCCCAGGTCAGGCGCTTCTGCCGCTGTTTCTGGTTCAAAAGTGGCTTGACCTGGGGAATGCGGCACCTGTAGCCCATTTCCTGCACACGCCTGTGCACGGTGGCTCTGGATGTTTCTACTCCAGACTCAGTCCACTGCTTCCGCAGGTCCCCCAAGGTCTGGAATCGGCCCTTCTCCACAATCTTCCTCAGGGTCCGGTCACCTCTTCTTGTTGTGCAGCGTTTTCTGCCAGACTTTTTCCTTCCCACAGACTTCCCACTGAGGTGCCTTGATACAGCACTCTGGGAACAGCCTATTCGTTCAGAAATGTCTTTCTGTGTCTTACCCTCTTGCTTGAGGGTGTCAATGATGGCCTTCTGGACAGCAGTCAGGTCGGCAGTCTTACCCATGATTGCGGTTTTGAGTAATGAACCAGGCTGGGAGTTTGTGAAAGTGTTTGCTCGCACAGTCTTATACAGGTCCTTCTCAAATAATTAGCATATTGTGATAAAGTTCATTCTTTTCCATAATGTAATGATAAAAATTAAACTTTCATATATTTTAGATTCATTGCACACCAACTGAAATATTTCAGGTCTTTTATTGTTTTAATACTGATGATTTTGGCATACAGCTCATGAAAACCCAAAATTCCTATCTCAAAAAATTAGCATATCATGAAAAGGTACTCTAAACGAGCTATTAACCTAATCATCTGAATCAACGAATTAACTCTAAACACCAGCAAAAGATTCCTGAGGCTTTTAAAAACTCCCAGCCTGGTTCATTACTCAAAACCGCAATCATGGGTAAGACTGCCGACCTGACTGCTGTCCAGAAGATATGCTAATTTTTTTAGAAATTCCATCGGTTACGTTTAATTTGTATTACAAAAAAGGCTCTTTGCGCAAGCATCGTAGTGCCATTTGCACGTTTGTTATGTTGCCTCAACTTCGATTTACCAAAAAATTAGCATATCATGAAAAGGTACTCTAAACGAGCTATTAACCTAATCATCTGAATCAACGAATTAACTCTAAACACCAGCAAAAGATTCCTGAGGCTTTTAAAAACTCCCAGCCTGGTTCATTACTCAAAACCGCAATCATGGGTAAGACTGCCGACCTGACTGCTGTCCAGAAGATATGCTAATATTTTGAGAAATTCCATCGGTTACGTTTAATTTGTATTACAAAAAAGGCTCTTTGCGCAAGCATCGTAGTGCCATTTGCACGTTTGTTATGTTGCCTCAACTTCGATTTACCAAAAAATTAGCATATCATGAAAAGGTACTCTAAACGAGCTATTAACCTAATCATCTGAATCAACGAATTAACTCTAAACACCAGCAAAAGATTCCTGAGGCTTTTAAAAACTCCCAGCCTGGTTCATTACTCAAAACCGCAATCATGGGTAAGACTGCCGACCTGACTGCTGTCCAGAAGATATGCTAATTTTTTGAGAAATTCCATCGGTTACGTTTAATTTGTGAGAGAGTCACGGGCCCGTATGATGTGTGGGTTATGTGGCGAGCGTGACGCGGCGGGGGGGTAGTCACGGGCCCGTGAATGTCGTTTTCTAAATCCCGGTGCGCGGTCGCAACGCTAGGATGCACCCGGGTCTGGGTTATGTGGCGAGCGTGACGCGGCGGGGGGTAGCAAAAAAACACCCCCCCTTATAGCGAGAGGCCCTTTCCCGTTCCCCGTAGAGAACGAACGGGCTCGGGAGAGAGAGAGTCACGGGCCCGCGAGTGTCGACGTCAACTCGTGTGCGAGTCCCGCGTTAAACGTTGTTCGAACGTCGTAAATCGAAGTTGAGGCAACGTACAGTTGGTTAGACCGTAAATATAGGTTATACAGAAAAGACAGATTAGACTAAATAATACTGGTTTTTAAAACATGTTGCCTCCCGGAGACGTCACTTGGAACTACCGGACCCGTGAGTCGAAACCCGAAAAAAAACCTGAAAAAAAACCTGAAAAAATCCCCAGAGTTGAAACATTAAGAAGAAGAAAGTATATTATATTATATATTATTATTATGATTATTTTTATATATTATATTATATTATACTATTACTTTTAAAGTCCCAGTTAACCAAAATCAGAGATTTGCTTGAAAACACATTCTATGTGTTAGTGATGCATTGCTGATAACATGTAAAAATGGGATGAACCATGTGTAGTACTGAATTGTGAAGTTAGACCAGTTTTGTGTTTTTGACCAGTTTTGATTTCTGGATTTTCTGGGCGGGCTAAAAACGGTACCGGATGACGTAGAGCGGTGTTCTTAGCATATCCCCGCCCTAACACTATATAAAGCTAGAATGGATTTGAATCTTCGATTCTCCTGCTCAATCTTGAGTCTAGAATTAGCTAGTTTTAACCAACAGTCTAGAATTAGCTAGTTTTTCTTAGTTAGCAATGCCTATGCATAAAACTAAACGAATATGCATCCTTCCTGGATGCCAGCAGGAATGGGATGATAAGGTCTCCTTCTTTCACTCCCGAGTAAAGCTGAAATGAGAAGCAAATGGTTAGCATTTTTGAAGAGCCATGGTGTTACAGAGTCTGTCACCGCTAGCGCCCGCCTCTGCAGCAAACATTTCACTCCCGAAAGCTTCTGCAATTATAATATGAGGCTTTTGGGTTTCACGGACTCACGACTGGTCCTGGTGAATTCGGCGGAGCCAACCATCTCCCTCCCCGGCCTCCATTCTCCTCCTGTCGCATCAACCTTTGGTGCCGACACCGCTGCCTTGTGTGCTTATAGCTAATTAACGTTATAACGTTAGCTAGGTAACGTAAGCAATAGGGAAATACACTGCTACGTTAATCTACAAAACGTGTCTTGACATTTATGTGGTAATGTCAGCTATGATGAATTATATTATATCTTAGGAGGAATTGTAGCTAACATTAGCTATGTAGCTTGCAGATGGGAGTGTGTATATAACCTTAGTCTAGCTAACATAGCTAGCAGCACCGACCAGGCGACCACCCACCAAATAACGTTACGGATGATATATTATGACTATAAGCGTTAACTATACAGAAACTGCCTGCCATATTTGTGGCACCTGATGTGCGTATGGGTTCACCGGTAATGGTTACAATATATTTCTCCAGCGGGAGACCGGGAGGTGGGAGCGAGGGGGATGGTTAGTTAGACCAGCTGCAGCTGGAGAAAGACGCACCCTCTCCCAGTGAAGCGGTGCTCGGCGGCTACTGGCTGAACATTCCAGTTCTGTTGGATATGTTGCGGGAAAGTTGAAGCCGAGTGCTCGTTATTCTCACACATAACATTGCCAACGAGAGTGGATGAGTCTGTCCCGATTATCAACTCCGGTAGTGTACGCTTCTTCGCGCTATCAGCGCTGTTCAAGCCAGTGACTAAAAGGTACATTTTAAACAACTTTTTCCATTGATCCCAAGGGACGACAGGATCGCCTGGGAGGGATAGGAATGGGTCCGGAGGTGGCAGTGAGAAAATAGGGACAGACTCATACATTCCTCGTTGCCTGTTTTTGTATTTTGCATCTAAGGGCAGTAACACTGGCGCGTTGGTATAGAGTAGCTACAGTTTTACCTGTGTTGTTTGTCAGGAGGTAGGTTAGGAGGAAGCATCTGTGCGTTTGACTCATTAGACAAGTGTAATTTCAACTCCTCTCTGTTTTCACAAAGCTGTGCCTTCCTACCACAAAAGAGACGGCGTGCCAGTGTGACAATATGCAGACCAGAGAACGGTACTATTTGACAGGTTCTTCCCTCCACACCCCCTCCCCACGCAATTGGGTGTGGCTTCGGTGCCTTCAGCAGACACGCCCCCACAGTCTCAGACCAGAGAATGCTGCTGATTTTTAACCGATTTTGAAGCCTTATTTTATATACTTAGCGACATTTTTAATCACTCAGATTTGGCTGGGTGGTTAATGACATGTTTTCCTGTGGTGTGTGAAGCTCATAACAAAAATTTGAACTGGGTTAACCTGGACTTTAACACTAACTAATCTACTGTTCTTTCGTTCTCGGGTAGCTGGTCAAAAGACCATTTTGTACACGATACGGGTTTACCATCGGTTTATTTTCTTCTTCCTTCACACATTCATCGCACGTTACACGAGTTAAAGAGAACTTGGCTTTCCCATTCTTTTTGGCAGTTTTGGAGACACTAATTTTTTAATGGTGGAAAATGCTTCTCTCGGTCTGAAAACGTGTTTAGAATGTTTTGTCATTTCCAGCCTGACTGAAAAGTAATAAATTCAATAGTAGAAACTGGAAATCCTGAGTGATGGACTTCATAATTCCTGCCAGCTCAAAGCTTATGGAAGTTTCTGCTCACTTGGGCCTACATGTTGGAGGTGGTTGCAAAATGATAGCTGGTACTGCTGATTTGTTATGTTTTTTTTTGTTGTAAACTTTAGACGGTTGCTTTAGTGCCACCATCAGACCTATTGGCCCACAATACCAGTTGAGGACTTCTGGCATAGGACTGAACCTATGTGCAAAGCTTGGTGATTTTCCATGCATGGGAAGTCAGACTTCTGAAGAAGAAGAAGAGGGAGATAGAGGTGGAGATGGAGGAGAAAGAGAGGGAGAGGAAAAAGAGTGTGTGTGTGTGTGAGAGAGAGAGAGAGAGAGAGAGAGAGAGAGAGAGATCAGATAGTTACATGAATGTCTTGCTGATAGAAGATAGTGGTGGAGATCCTGCGCAACGCCATCAGCTACATCGAGTCCCTCCGGGCCCTGCTCCGGGTGGGAGGGGGGCAGGAGGAGAGCTACTACCCGGTGCTGGAGCACTACAGCGGGGACTCAAAAAGTGGAACCTAATCATTGGAACCATGCTGTATCACTGGGAAGGAGAAACAAAAGACCACTCGCCCTTCTGCATTTTGCAGGGAAGAAACAGCTAACAGGAGTTGAAACGTTATACGAAAACTAATACGTACACAAGAAGAAAGAAGAAAGAAGAAGAATATTATTCTTCTATTATTATTTTTCACACTAACTAATTTACTGTTCTTTCATTCTCATGTACATTTCTTTGAAAATAAAAAACTCAGTACACAAGATGATGTTCTTTCTCTTCCTTTACTTTATTTAATTTACATACGATACACACATATGATATGATACACACAACTTGCCATCTCTTAGATATTCACAGAATACAGCAAAAATGAACACGTTTCCATGACAAAATATTATTGTGTGTTTGTGCGTATGTGAAAGCTATGTGTGAGCACACGTACAGCGGGTGTATGTTGAATCAACCTGGAGGACAAAAACAACCTGGTGAACAATTGTGACCTGGGAACTGAAAACGCTCCTAACCTGGGGGTGAGGAACAGCCTGCTGCACAGGACAGAACCAGGAAGCAGATAGTCGCAGTCTTGTGTTCCTCAAGGAACAAAGAGAAGTAAGTAAGTAAGTAAGTAAGTATGTATGTAAGTAAAGTAAGAAAGCTGAAGCAATTCCTCAAATGTTAAGCCGTATAGCAAAACAAGATGTTGATAGGATCCAACCATTCCCAGCTCCCACCCATTCAGTCACACAGCCAGGGCAGCTAGGAGAAGGGAGAGAGAGAGAGAGGAGAAGGGAGAGAGAGAGAGGAGAAGGGAGAGAGAGAGAGGAGAAGGGAGAGAGAGAGAGGAGAAGGGAGAGAGAGAAAGGGAAAAGGACAACATGGGCCAAGTTCAAGCTCCAAGGAGACGGACAATGAATTACAGAAATGAGATCTGACAAATGCCAAGCTTTTCCACAGAGTAGTCAGAATGGCCTCACCCCCTGGTGAACATACATGCTGCTACTGCATACATACTGCTACTGCATACATGCTGCTACTGCATACATGCTGCTACTGCATACATGCGGCTACTGCATACATGCTGCTACTGCATACATGCTGCTACTGCATACATGCTGCTACTGCATACAGATGGAGGTAAACACCTCAGCTAGCCC
Source organism: Borostomias antarcticus (assembly GCF_949987555.1). Lineage (NCBI taxonomy): Eukaryota > Metazoa > Chordata > Actinopteri > Stomiiformes > Stomiidae > Borostomias > Borostomias antarcticus. The sequence goes on from NW_028176388.1 coordinate 107,851, forward strand.
ACTGTTAGATTTTTTGTAGGCTACAGTGATTTCAAAAGGACAGGATTTACTCCATGCGATCTGTAAATGCTGGTACAGTATGTTAACCCTTTGAATATGACCACCTTGCTGGCAAAATGTTTAAAAATATCTAAAGAATCTATACAAATAAACAACAACAAAATCTACAAAATTCCAACATTCCAACACTTCCTGAAAGCTGAGAAACTGTGGGTTAAGTGTCAATTTCTATTTGTGACAAAAAGTGACGTCCATATCTGGCTGCTCTAAGGACTATTCTCTCCCTTTGGTTATTTTCCCGCCAGTTTTGTTTACAGTTGTCATGGAAACCCCCATTATACATTTTCTTTCAGAATAAAAGTCTCATGGAAATAGCAGAACAGGTATTCCACACTGTAAGTGTTTAATAATGGTTTTCATTACTCAGTAGGCCTAAGCAGAGCCCAACAGGTCTAAAGTGTGGTCATGCTACAATACATGTACAATACACCACTTGTTTGCAGGCATAGGTTCCCTATTCTTAAGTATACAAACATTCGTCCTTAATAAAAGAATAATAGGTCACTATTACTAAACACCAAATTAAGATCCCTTTTCTGAAGTGAAGAATTTGAACTTAGAGGCTCTGAGGATTACAGCTGCACATTTTACTGGGGGGAAAACAGAGACAGAGTAAACGTGGGTTATTAATATGAATCTGAATTAAATACAATTAAATATAAATTCTTATGAATACACATGTTTATATATATATATATATATATATATATATATATTTATATTGGCATCCAATGCATTTTTTTCAGCTAAGAAAATAGAATAAACAGAGGCATAATAGTATCTGACAGCAATAATGTTCATAGCAATAATACTAATGTTACAGGCCTAGATTTATGTGCTGGTTGAAAACAATCATTTAACTATCAAGCCCCTACTATACATATTCTGGGTTCAGAGGCCTCGCCCCTGCAGTTCACGCCAAGGAGATGAATACGGCCAAGAATAGAAACCTCTCTGACCACTCGTCCAACAGCCACTCGTCACTCTCCAAGAAAAGAGCCCTGCAGGCCTGGAAAACCCCATCACGTGTGATTCAAAGAGAGGGAGAGGAAAAAGAGTGTGTGTGTGTGAGAGAGAGAGAGAGAGAGAGAGAGAGAGAGAGAGAGAGAGAGAGAGAGTCACGGGCCCGCGAGTGTCGACGTTTCGGTGGAGATGGAGGAGAAAGAGAGGGAGAGGAAAAAGAGTGTGTGTGTGAGAGAGAGAGAGAGAGAGAGAGAGAGAGAGAGAGATAGAGAGAGAGATCAGATAGTTACATGAATGTCTTGCTGATAGAAGATAGTGTGGTCAATATGTGAACACGGCTACACTGAAAATACAAACATTCCACACACTACTAAAGACAGTACTGTAAGTCTCAAATCAGTTAAACTCATTATAGGGTTTTTCCTTTTTCTGCCATCTCCTTGACTCTGTCTGACCCAAGAGAGAGAGAGAGAGAGAGAGAGAGAGTCACGGCCCCGCGAGTGTCGACGTTTCGGTGGAGATGGAGGAGAAAGAGAGGGGGAGAGGAAAAAGAGTGTGTGTGTGTGAGAGAGAGAGAGAGAGAGAGAGAGAGAGAGAGAGAGAGAGAGAGAGAGAGAGAGAGAGAGAGAGAGATCAGATAGTTACATGAATGTCTTGCTGATAGAAGATAGTGTGGTCAATATGTGAACACGGCTACACTGAAAATACAAACATTCCACACACTACTAAAGACAGTACTGTAAGTCTCAAATCAGTTAAACTCATTATAGGGTTTTTCCTTTTTCTGCCATCTCCTTGACTCTGTCTGACCCAAGAGAGAGAGAGAGAGAGAGTCACGGGCCCGCGAGTGTCGACGTTTCGGTGGAGATGGAGGAGAAAGAGAGGGAGAGGAAATAGAGTGTGTGTGTGTGAGAGAGAGAGAGAGAGAGAGAGAGAGAGAGAGAGAGAGATCAGATAGTTACATGAATGTCTTGCTGATAGAAGATAGTGTGGTCAATATGTGAACACGGCTACACTGAAAATACAAACATTCCACACACTACTAAAGACAGTACTGTAAGTCTCAAATCAGTTAAACTCATTATAGGGTTTTTCCTTTTTCTGCCATCTCCTTGACTCTGTCTGACCCAAGAGAGAGAGAGAGAGAGAGTCACGGGCCCGCGAGTGTCGACGTTTCGGTGGAGATGGAGGAGAAAGAGAGGGAGAGGAAAAAGAGTGTGTGTGTGTGTGAGAGAGAGAGAGAGAGAGAGAGAGAGAGAGATCAGATAGTTACATGAATGTCTTGCTGATAGAAGATAGTGTGGTCAATATGTGAACACGGCTACACTGAAAATACAAACATTCCACACACTACTAAAGACAGTACTGTAAGTCTCAAATCAGTTAAACTCATTATAGGGTTTTTCCTTTTTCTGCCATCTCCTTGACTCTGTCTGACCCAAGAGAGAGAGAGAGAGAGAGAGAGTCACGGGCCCGCGAGTGTCGACGTTTCGGTGGAGATGGAGGAGAAAGAGAGGGAGAGGAAAAAGAGTGTGTGTGTGTGAGAGAGAGAGAGAGAGAGAGAGAGAGAGAGATCAGATAGTTACATGAATGTCTTGCTGATAGAAGATAGTGTGGTCAATATGTGAACACGGCTACACTGAAAATACAAACATTCCACAGACTACTAAAGACAGTACTGTAAGTCTCAAATCAGTTAAACTCATTATAGGGTTTTTCCTTTTTCTGCCATCTCCTTGACTCTGTCTGACCCAAGAGAGAGAGAGAGAGAGAGAGAGTCACGGGCCCGCGAGTGTCGACGTTTCGGTGGAGATGGAGGAGAAAGAGAGGGAGAGGAAAAAGAGTGTGTGTGTGTGAGAGAGAGAGAGAGAGAGAGAGAGAGAGAGATCAGATAGTTACATGAATGTCTTGCTGATAGAAGATAGTGTGGTCAATATGTGAACACGGCTACACTGAAAATACAAACATTCCACACACTACTAAAGACAGTACTGTAAGTCTCAAATCAGTTAAACTCATTATAGGGTTTTTCCTTTTTCTGCCATCTCCTTGACTCTGTCTGACCCAAGAGAGAGAGAGAGAGAGAGAGAGTCACGGGCCCGCGAGTGTCGACGTTTCGATGGAGGAGAAAGAGAGGGAGAGGAAAAAGAGTGTGTGTGTGTGAGAGAGAGAGAGAGAGAGAGAGAGAGAGAGAGAGAGAGAGAGAGAGATCAGATAGTTACATGAATGTCTTGCTGATAGAAGATAGTGTGGTCAATATGTGAACACGGCTACACTGAAAATACAAACATTCCACACACTACTAAAGACAGTACTGTAAGTCTCAAATCAGTTAAACTCATTATAGGGTTTTTCCTTTTTCTGCCATCTCCTTGACTCTGTCTGACCCACTGGTCTCTCTGTAGTCCCTTGTGCTTGCTTTTGACTGACTCTTAAAAGACCTGTGTACCTAATGTGACACATGTACCTAATGCACACACACACACACACACACACACACACACACACACACACACACACAGGGTCACACTGAGAATGTCCCATTCATATGCAGCACTGTATTCTCTATTAATAATGGTGTTGATTTCACTTCCAGCTGAAACCTGGACAGACACACGCATGCACACACAGAGTCCTGCAGGCATAGTTTACATCACTCTCTTATCATGTCCTGTTGATATTATTGAGGAACATGTCGCATTGACCTTTCCAATGTTATTCCAGACTGAGCAGCCAATCTCTCAGGCCGAGTTGCCTACCGTTTCCAAATCGAAGTCTCAAGGGACAAACAAACACAGGGACAGTACATATTAATCAACAGCACACATTTATGAAGACATGAAGACATGAAGACATGTCTTATTAGTAAACAGAAGTAATTCAGTGGTAATCATGTAGAGTTTCAATAGTGATTGGCACATAGTAAAACAGACGCAGTATGTCACATGAAAAAAGGACAAGTCTCTGCGGCTGTGGGTGAAGACGAGGCCCGAGTCTTCTCTCCCCCGCATGGTGTTATCAGCGTGTCTGCCTGCTGGGAGCAGCCAATCTCTCCGGCCGAGTTGCCTAACCCCCCCCCACACACACACACACACACACGCAGGGTCACACTGAGAATGTCCCATTCAGACTCCCGGATCCCTTCCCGTTCATTCTCGATGGGAGGCCGAGATGGCGAAAAAGGGCGGGGGCCACACCCTTTTTCGCCATCTCGGCCTCCCATAGAGAATGGAGTTCACTCAGACGCTTCCAAATCGAAGTCTCAAGGGACAAACAAACACAGGGACAGTACATTTTAATCAACAGCACACATTTATGAAGACATGAAGACATGAAGACATGTCTTATTAGTAAACAGAAGTAATTCAGTGGTAATCATGTAGAGTTTCAATAGTGATTGGCACATAGTAAAACAGACGCAGTATGTCACATGAAAAAAGGACAAGTCTCTGCGGCTGTGGGTGAAGACGAGGCCCGAGTCTTCTCTCCCCCGCATGGTGTTATCAGCGTAACAGCGTCTCACCAGAGAGAGAGAGAGAGAGAGAGAGAGAGAGCAGAGAGAGAGAGAGAGAGAGAGAGAGAGAGAGAGAGAGAGTCACGGGCCCGCGAGTGTCGACGTTTCGTGCGGTTTCACCAACGAAACGGCGGGGTTTTTTCTAAATCCCGGTGCGCGGTCGCGACGCTACGGAGGCCGAAATCACGAAAACGGGAGAGAGAGTCACCGGCCCGTATGATGTGTGGGTTATGTGGCGAGCGTGACGCGGCGGGGGGGTAGTCACGGGCCCGTGAGTGTCGTTTTCTAAATCCCGGTGCGCGGTCGCGACGCTAGGATGCACCCAGATGAAAAGTAATTAATTACCCAGTGATGAGTAGTGATAAAACACTACACACACACACACACAGAAGGATGTAGTAATTCAATAGGGATTGTGAAGGCATACAGCAGTAAATATGTAAGCATTGTGTAGTTATTAAATAGTAAACTCACTTTAAATAAAATTAAACCCTCAACACACAGGCACAGGCATACACATAAATATTTTCATCATCATAAATTGTGAAGACATGAAGAAGCAAATGTGTAAGAATGTTGCAATTTAAGAGTAAAAGTCAAGGAATGAGTAGTTCTATGTAGTCATTGCTTAATAGTAAACAGAAGTAATTCAGTGGTAATCATGTAGAGTTTCAATAGTGATTGAAAAGGGTTTGTGTAGAAATGAAAAGTAATTAATTCAATAGTGATGAGTAGTGATAAAACACACACACACACACACAGAAGGATGTAGTAATTCAATAGGGATTGTGAAGGCATACAGCAGTAAATATGTAAGCATTGTGTAGTTATTAAATAGTAAACTCACTTTAGCTCGTTTAGAGTACCTTTTCATGATATGCTAATTTTTTGGTAAATCGAAGTTGAGGCAACATAACAAACGTGCAAATGGCACTACGATGCTTGCGCAAAGAGCCTTTTTTGTAATACAAATTAAACGTAACCGATGGAATTTCTCAAAAAATTAGCATATCTTCTGGACAGCAGTCAGGTCGGCAGTCTTACCCATGATTGCGGTTTTGAGTAATGAACCAGGCTGGGAGTTTTTAAAAGCCTCAGGAATCTTTTGCTGGTGTTTAGAGTTAATTCGTTGATTCAGATGATTAGGTTAATAGCTCGTTTAGAGTACCTTTTCATGATATGCTAATTTTTTGAGATAGGAATTTTGGGTTTTCATGAGCTGTATGCCAAAATCATCAGTATTAAAACAATAAAAGACCTGAAATATTTCAGTTGGTGTGCAATGAATCTAAAATATATGAAAGTTTAATTTTTATCATTACATTATGGAAAAGAATGAACTTTATCACAATATGCTAATTATTTGAGAAGGACCTGTATAAGACTGTGCGAGCAAACACTTTCACAAACTCCCAGCCTGGTTCATTACTCAAAACCGCTATCATGGGTAAGACTGCCGACCTGACTGCTGTCCAGAAGATATACAGAGGAAAAGGGTAGCGTGCGGCGTGTGGAAGAATAACCACATTTGTATTAGAACAGAACAGTAAATTAGTTAGTGTGAATTGCCAAAAAGAATGGGAAAGCCAAGTTCTCTTGTCTGCATACATAATATCACGCGTTACAACAGCGGAACAGTGCTGGTGTCATTTGGCATTTTGGGGAGGCTGGAAATGGCAAAACATTCTAAACACGTTTTCAGACCGAGAGGTCTGCAAAACAGCAAAAAAGAATGGGAAAGCCAAGTTCTCACATTAAATCACACAACAGTGGAACAGTGCTGGTGTCATTTGGCAGTTTAGGGAGGCTGGAAATGACAAAACATTCTAAACACGTTTTCAGACCGAGAGAAGCATTTTCCACCATTAAAAAATTAGTGTCTCCAAAACTGCCAAAAAGAATGGGAAAGCCAAGTTCTCTTTAACTCGTGTAACGTGCGATGAATGTGTGAAGGAAGAAGAAAATAAACCGATGGTAAACTCGTATCGTGTACAAAATGGTCTTTTGACCAGCTACCCGAGAACGAAAGAACAGTAGATTAGTTAGTGTTAAAAGTAATAGTATAATATAATATAATATATAAAAATAATAATAATAATAATATATAATATAATATATTTTCTTCTTCTTAATGTTTCAACTCTGGGGTTTTTTTCAGGGTTTTTTTTCAGGGTTTTTTTTCAGTTTTTTTTTTCGGGTTTCGACTCACGGGTCCGGTAGTTCCAAGTGACGTCTCCGGGAGGCAACATTTTTTATAAACCAGTATTATTTAGTCTAATCTGTCTTTTCTGTATAACCTATATTTATGGTCTAACCAACTGTACTGCATATCATGTCTCGTACCTCAAAAACGGCCGTCGTGTCCCACCGCTTGTGTACCGGTATATTCGATAAACCGTGAAACCCAATGTCGTGAAATACATGTGGTACTGTAACGCTTTTTATTTTCATTATTTTCACACACATACACATGCCGATTCCTATAAGACCTATAAGACTGTGCGAGCAAACACTTTCACAATGAAATGAAATTTTATAAAGATATATCCCGTTCCGGTGTGTCGGTATCCGGCACCGCAATCTGCTGTCGCTGCTGCGAGGGCTGTGGCGATGTCTGCGTCTGTCCCTGTCCTCCGGTCGCCGTTCCTCCGGCTGCGGTCGCGCGGGTAACACATAGAGGGCTCGGCCCTATTACGGCCCTATTACCTCCCGCCGATAGTAGAGTCCTCGGCCCAGTGGCGGCTACGAATAGGCTAAACCTCAGATTAGGTGCTTCTCAAATAATTAGCATATTGTGATAAAGTTCATTATTTTCTGTAATGTACTGATAAACATTAGACTTTCATGTATTTTAGATTCATTACACACAACTGAAGTAGTTCAAGCCTTTTATTGTTTTAATATTGATGATTTTGGCAAAAAAGTAAAGAAAAAACAAATATCCCAAACATCTAAAAAAATTAGCATATTTCATCCGACCAATAAAAAACACCAGAAAAGTGTTTTTAATACAAAAAAAGTCAACCTTCAAATAATTATGTTCAGTTATGCACTCAATACTTGGTCGGGAATCCTTTTGCAGAAATGACTGCTTCAATGCGGCGTGGCATGGAGGCAATCAGCCTGTGGCACTGCTGAGGTGTTATGGAGGCCCAGGATGCTTCGATAGCGGCCTTAAGCTCATCCAGAGTGTTGGGTCTGGCGTCTCTCAACTTTCTCATCACAATATCCCACAGATTCTCTATGGGGTTCAGGTCAGGACAGTTGGCAGGCCAATTGAGCACAGTAATACCATGGTCAGTAAACCATTTACCAGTGGTTTTGGCACTGTGAGCAGGTGCCAGGTCGTGCTGAAAAATGAAATCTTCATCTCCATAAAGCTTTTCAGCAGATGGAAGCATGAAGTGCTCCAAAATCTCCTGATAGCTAGCTGCATTGACCCTGCCCTTGATAAAACACAGTGGACCAACACCAGCAGCTGACATGGAACCCCAGACCATCACTGACTGTGGGTACTTGACACTGGACTTCAGGCATTTTGGCATTTCCTTCTCCCCAGTCTTCCTCCAGACTCTGGCACCTTGATTTCCGAATGACATGCAAAATTTGCTTTCATCCGAAAAAAGTACTTTGGACCAGTGCTGCTTCTCTGTAGCCCAGGTCAGGCGCTTCTGCCGCTGTTTCTGGTTCAAAAGTGGCTTGACCTGGGGAATGCGGCACCTGTAGCCCATTTCCTGCACACGCCTGTGCACGGTGGCTCTGGATGTTTCTACTCCAGACTCAGTCCACTGCTTCCGCAGGTCCCCCAAGGTCTGGAATCGGCCCTTCTCCACAATCTTCCTCAGGGTCCGGTCACCTCTTCTTGTTGTGCAGCGTTTTCTGCCAGACTTTTTCCTTCCCACAGACTTCCCACTGAGGTGCCTTGATACAGCACTCTGGGAACAGCCTATTCGTTCAGAAATGTCTTTCTGTGTCTTACCCTCTTGCTTGAGGGTGTCAATGATGGCCTTCTGGACAGCAGTCAGGTCGGCAGTCTTACCCATGATTGCGGTTTTGAGTAATGAACCAGGCTGGGAGTTTGTGAAAGTGTTTGCTCGCACAGTCTTATACAGGTCCTTCTCAAATAATTAGCATATTGTGATAAAGTTCATTCTTTTCCATAATGGAATGATAAAAATTAAACTTTCATATATTTTAGATTCATTGCACACCAACTGAAATATTTCAGGTCTTTTATTGTTTTAGTACTGATGATTTTGGCATACAGCTCATGAAAACCCAAAATTCCTATCTCAAAAAATTAGCATATCATGAAAAGGTACTCTAAACGAGCTATTAACCTAATCATCTGAATCAACGAATTAACTCTAAACACCAGCAAAAGATTCCTGAGGCTTTTAAAAACTCCCAGCCTGGTTCATTACTCAAAACCGCAATCATGGGTAAGACTGCCGACCTGACTGCTGTCCAGAAGATATGCTAATTTTTTGAGAAATTCCATCGGTTACGTTTAATTTGTATTACAAAAAAGGCTCTTTGCGCAAGCATCGTAGTGCCATTTGCACGTTTGTTATGTTGCCTCAACTTCGATTTACCAAAAAATTAGCATATCATGAAAAGGTACTCTAAACGAGCTATTAACCTAATCATCTGAATCAACGAATTAACTCTAAACACCAGCAAAAGATTCCTGAGGCTTTTAAAAACTCCCAGCCTGGTTCATTACTCAAAACCGCAATCATGGGTAAGACTGCCGACCTGACTGCTGTCCAGAAGATATGCTAATATTTTGAGAAATTCCATCGGTTACGTTTAATTTGTATTACAAAAAAGGCTCTTTGCGCAAGCATCGTAGTGCCATTTGCACGTTTGTTATGTTGCCTCAACTTCGATTTACCAAAAAATTAGCATATCATGAAAAGGTACTCTAAACGAGCTATTAACCTAATCATCTGAATCAACGAATTAACTCTAAACACCAGCAAAAGATTCCTGAGGCTTTTAAAAACTCCCAGCCTGGTTCATTACTCAAAACCGCAATCATGGGTAAGACTGCCGACCTGACTGCTGTCCAGAAGATATGCTAATTTTTTGAGAAATTCCATCGGTTACGTTTAATTTGTGAGAGAGTCACGGGCCCGTATGATGTGTGGGTTATGTGGCGAGCGTGACGCGGCGGGGGGGTAGTCACGGGCCCGTGAGTGTCGTTTTCTAAATCCCGGTGCGCGGTCGCGACGCTAGGATGCACCCGGGTCTGGGTTATGTGGCGAGCGTGACGCGGCGGGGGATAGCAAAAAAACACCCCCCCTTATAGCGAGAGGCCCTTTCCCGTTCCCCGTAGAGAACGAATGGGCTCGGGAGAGAGAGAGTCACGGGCCCGCGAGTGTCGACGTCAACTCGTGTGCGAGTCCCGCGTTAAACGTTGTTCGAACGTCGTAAATCGAAGTTGAGGCAACGTACAGTTGGTTAGACCGTAAATATAGGTTATACAGAAAAGACAGATTAGACTAAATAATACTGGTTTTTAAAACATGTTGCCTCCCGGAGACGTCACTTGGAACTACCGGACCCGTGAGTCGAAACCCGAAAAAAAAACTGAAAAAAAACCTGAAAAAATCCCCAGAGTTGAAACATTAAGAAGAAGAAAGTATATTATATTATATATTATTATTATGATTATTTTTATATATTATATTATATTATACTATTACTTTTAACACTAACTAATCTACTGTTCTTTCGTTCTCGGGTAGCTGGTCAAAAGACCATTTTGTACACGATACGGGTTTACCCTCGGTTTATTTTCTTCTTCCTTCACACATTCATCGCACGTTACACGAGTTAAAGAGAACTTGGCTTTCCCATTCTTTTTGGCAGTTTTGGAGACACTAATTTTTTAATGGTGGAAAATGCTTCTCTCGGTCTGAAAACGTGTTTAGAATGTTTTGTCATTTCCAGCCTGACTGAAAAGTAATAAATTCAATAGTAGAAACTGGAAATCCTGAGTGATGGACTTCATAATTCCTGCCAGCTCAAAGCTTATGGAAGTTTCTGCTCACTTGGGCCTACATGTTGGAGGTGGTTGCAAAATGATAGCTGGTACTGCTGATTTGTTATGTTTTTTTTTGTTGTAAACTTTAGACGGTTGCTTTAGTGCCACCATCAGACCTATTGGCCCACAATACCAGTTGAGGACTTCTGGCATAGGACTGAACCTATGTGCAAAGCTTGGTGATTTTCCATGCATGGGAAGTCAGACTTCTGAAGAAGAAGAAGAGGGAGATAGAGGTGGAGATGGAGGAGAAAGAGAGGGAGAGGAAAAAGAGTGTGTGTGTGAGTGAGAGAGAGAGAGAGAGAGAGAGAGAGAGAGAGAGAGATCAGATAGTTACATGAATGTCTTGCTGATAGAAGATAGTGGTGGAGATCCTGCGCAAAGCCATCAGCTACATCGAGTCCCTCCGGGCCCTGCTCCGGGTGGGAGGGGGGCAGGAGGAGAGCTACTACCCGGTGCTGGAGCACTACAGCGGGGACTCAAAAAGTGGAACCTAATCATTGGAACCATGCTGTATCACTGGGAAGGAGAAACAAAAGACCACTCGCCCTTCTGCATTTTGCAGGGAAGAAACAGCTAACAGGAGTTGAAACGTTATACGAAAACTAATACGTACACAAGAAGAAAGAAGAAAGAAGAAGAATATTATTCTTCTAATATTATTTTTCACACTAACTAATTTACTGTTCTTTCTTTCTCATGTACATTTCTTTGAAAATAAAAAACTCAGTACACAAGATGATGTTCTTTCTCTTCCTTTACTTTATTTAATTTACATACGATACACACATATGATATGATACACACAACTTGCCATCTCTTAGATATTCACAGAATACAGCAAAAATGAACACGTTTCCATGACAAAATATTATTGTGTGTTTGTGCGTATGTGAAAGCTATGTGTGAGCACACGTACAGCGGGTGTATGTTGAATCAACCTGGAGGACAAAAACAACCTGGTGAACAATTGTGACCTGGGAACTGAAAACGCTCCTAACCTGGGGGTGAGGAACAGCCTGCTGCACAGGACAGAACCAGGAAGCAGATAGTCGCAGTCTTGTGTTCCTCAAGGAACAAAGAGAAGTAAGTAAGTAAGTAAGTAAGTATGTATGTAAGTAAAGTAAGAAAGCTGAAGCAATTCCTCAAATGTTAAGCCGTATAGCAAAACAAGATGTTGATAGGATCCAACCATTCCCAGCTCCCACCCATTCAGAGTCACACAGCCAGGGCAGCTAGGAGAAGGGAGAGAGAGAGAGGAGAAGGGAGAGAGAGAGAGGAGAAGGGAGAGAGAGAGAGGAGAAGGGAGAGAGAGAGAGGAGAAGGGAGAGAGAGAAAGGGAAAAGGACAACATGGGCCAAGTTCAAGCTCCAAGGAGACGGACAATGAATTACAGAAATGAGATCTGACAAATGCCAAGCTTTTCCACAGAGTAGTCAGAATGGCCTCACCCCCTGGTGAACATACATGCTGCTACTGCATACATACTGCTACTGCATACATGCTGCTACTGCATACATGCTGCTACTGCATACATGCGGCTACTGCATACATGCGGCTACTGCATACATGCTGCTACTGCATACATGCTGCTACTGCATACAGATGGAGGTAAACACCTCAGCTAGCCCACTGTTAGATTTTTTGTAGGCTACAGTGATTTCAAAAGGACAGGATTTACTCCATGCGATCTGTAAATGCTGGTACAGTATGTTAACCCTTTGAATATGACCACCTTGCTGGCAAAATGTTTAAAAATATCTAAAGAATCTATACAAATAAACAACAACAAAATCTACAAAATTCCAACATTCCAACACTTCCTGAAAGCTGAGAAACTGTGGGTTAAGTGTCAATTTCTATTTGTGACAAAAAGTGACGTCCATATCTGGCTGCTCTAAGGACTATTCTCTCCCTTTGGTTATTTTCCCGCCAGTTTTGTTTACAGTTGTCATGGAAACCCCCATTATACATTTACTTTCAGAATAAAAGTCTCATGGAAATAGCAGAACAGGTATTCCACACTGTAAGTGTTTAATAATGGTTTTCATTACTCAGTAGGCCTAAGCAGAGCCCAACAGGTCTAAAGTGTGGTCATGCTACAATACATGTACAATACACCACTTGTTTGCAGGCATAGGTTCCCTATTCTTAAGTATACAAACATTCGTCCTTAATAAAAGAATAATAGGTCACTATTACTAAACACCAAATTAAGATCCCTTTTCTGAAGTGAAGAATTTGAACTTAGAGGCTCTGAGGATTACAGCTGTACATTTTACTGGGGGGAAAACAGAGACAGAGTAAACGTGGGTTATTAATATGAATCTGAATTAAATACAATTAAATATAAATTCTTATGAATACACATGTTTATATATATATATATATATATTTATATTGGCATCCAATGCATTTTTTTCAGCTAAGAAAATAGAATAAACAGAGGCATAATAGTATCTGACAGCAATAATGTTCATAGCAATAATACTAATGTTACAGGCCTTGATTTATGTGCTGGTTGAAAACAATCATTTAACTATCAAGCCCCTACTATACATATTCTGGGTTCAGAGGCCTCGCCCCTGCAGTTCACGCCAAGGAGATGAATACGGCCAAGAATAGAAACCTCTCTGACCACTCGTCCAACAGCCACTCGTCACTCTCCAAGAAAAGAGCCCTGCAGGCCTGGAAAACCCCATCACGTGTGATTCAAAGAGAGGGAGAGGAAAAAGAGTGTGTGTGTGTGAGAGAGAGAGAGAGAGAGAGAGAGTCACGGGCCCGCGAGTGTCGACGTTTCGGTGGAGATGGAGGAGAAAGAGAGGGAGAGGAAAAAGAGTGTGTGTGTGTGAGAGAGAGAGAGAGAGAGAGAGAGAGATCAGATAGTTACATGAATGTCTTGCTGATAGAAGATAGTGTGGTCAATATGTGAACACGGCTACACTGAAAATACAAACATTCCACACACTACTAAAGACAGTACTGTAAGTCTCAAATCAGTTAAACTCATTATAGGGTTTTTCCTTTTTCTGCCATCTCCTTGACTCTGTCTGACCCAAGAGAGAGAGAGAGAGAGAGAGTCACGGGCCCGCGAGTGTCGACGTTTCGGTGGAGATGGAGGAGAAAGAGAGGGAGAGGAAAAAGAGTGTGTGTGTGTGAGAGAGAGAGAGAGAGAGAGAGAGAGAGAGAGAGAGAGAGAGAGATCAGATAGTTACATGAATGTCTTGCTGATAGAAGATAGTGTGGTCAATATGTGAACACGGCTACACTGAAAATACAAACATTCCACACACTACTAAAGACAGTACTGTAAGTCTCAAATCAGTTAAACTCATTATAGGGTTTTTCCTTTTTCTGCCATCTCCTTGACTCTGTCTGACCCAAGAGAGAGAGAGAGAGAGAGTCACGGGCCCGCGAGTGTCGACGTTTCGGTGGAGATGGAGGAGAAAGAGAGGGAGAGGAAAAAGAGTGTGTGTGTGTGTGAGAGAGAGAGAGAGAGAGAGAGAGAGAGAGAGATCAGATAGTTACATGAATGTCTTGCTGATAGAAGATAGTGTGGTCAATATGTGAACACGGCTACACTGAAAATACAAACATTCCACACACTACTAAAGACAGTACTGTAAGTCTCAAATCAGTTAAACTCATTATAGGGTTTTTCCTTTTTCTGCCATCTCCTTGACTCTGTCTGACCCAAGAGAGAGAGAGAGAGAGTCACGGACCCGCGAGTGTCGACGTTTCGATGGAGGAGAAAGAGAGGGAGAGGAAAAAGAGTGTGTGTGTGTGAGAGAGAGAGAGAGAGAGAGAGAGAGAGAGAGATCAGATAGTTACATGAATGTCTTGCTGATAGAAGATAGTGTGGTCAATATGTGAACACGGCTACACTGAAAATACAAACATTCCACACACTACTAAAGACAGTACTGTAAGTCTCAAATCAGTTAAACTCATTATAGGGTTTTTCCTTTTTCTGCCATCTCCTTGACTCTGTCTGACCCAAGAGAGAGAGAGAGAGAGAGAGAGTCACGGGCCCGCGAGTGTCGACGTTTCGGTGGAGATGGAGGAGAAAGAGAGGGAGAGGAAAAAGAGTGTGTGTGTGTGAGAGAGAGAGAGAGAGAGAGAGAGAGAGAGATCAGATAGTTACATGAATGTCTTGCTGATAGAAGATAGTGTGGTCAATATGTGAACACGGCTACACTGAAAATACAAACATTCCACACACTACTAAAGACAGTACTGTAAGTCTCAAATCAGTTAAACTCATTATAGGGTTTTTCCTTTTTCTGCCATCTCCTTGACTCTGTCTGACCCACTGGTCTCTCTGTAGTCCCTTGTGCTTGCTTTTGACTGACTCTTAAAAGACCTGTGTACCTAATGTGACACATGTACCTAATGCACACACACACACACACACACACACACACACACACACACACACACACACACACACACACACACACACACACAGGGTCACACTGAGAATGTCCCATTCATATGCAGCACTGTATTCTCTATTAATAATGGTGTTGATTTCACTTTCAGCTGAAACCTGGACAGACACACGCATGCACACACAGAGTCCTGCAGGCATAGTTTACATCACTCTCTTATCATGTCCTGTTGATATTATTGAGGAACATGTCGCATTGACCTTTCCAATGTTATTCCAGACTGAGCAGCCAATCTCTCAGGCCGAGTTGCCTACCGTTTCCAAATCGAAGTCTCAAGGGACAAACAAACACAGGGACAGTACATATTAATCAACAGCACACATTTATGAAGACATGAAGACATGAAGACATGAAGACATGTCTTATTAGTAAACAGAAGTAATTCAGTGGTAATCATGTAGAGTTTCAATAGTGATTGGCACATAGTAAAACAGACGCAGTATGTCACATGAAAAAAGGACAAGTCTCTGCGGCTGTGGGTGAAGACGAGGCCCGAGTCTTCTCTCCCCCGCATGGTGTTATCAGCGTGTCTGCCTGCTGGGAGCAGCCAATCTCTCCGGCCGAGTTGCCTAACTCCCCCCCACACACACACACACACACACGCAGGGTCACACTGAGAATGTCCCATTCAGACTCCCGGATCCCTTCCCGTTCATTCTCGATGGGAGGCCGAGATGGCGAAAAAGGGCGGGGGCCACACCCTTTTTCGCCATCTCGGCCTCCCATAGAGAATGGAGTTCACTCAGACGCTTCCAAATCGAAGTCTCAAGGGACAAACAAACACAGGGACAGTACATTTTAATCAACAGCACACATTTATGAAGACATGAAGACATGAAGACATGTCTTATTAGTAAACAGAAGTAATTCAGTGGTAATCATGTAGAGTTTCAATAGTGATTGGCACATAGTAAAACAGACGCAGTATGTCACATGAAAAAAGGACAAGTCTCTGCGGCTGTGGGTGAAGACGAGGCCCGAGTCTTCTCTCCCCCGCATGGTGTTATCAGCGTAACAGCGTCTCACCAGAGAGAGAGAGAGAGAGAGAGAGAGAGAGAGAGAGAGAGCAGAGAGAGAGAGAGAGAGAGAGAGAGAGAGAGAGTCACGGGCCCGCGAGTGTCGACGTTTCGTGCGGTTTCACCAACGAAACGGCGGGGTTTTTTCTAAATCCCGGTGCGCGGTCGCGACGCTACGGAGGCCGAAATCACGAAAACGGGAGAGAGAGTCACGGGCCCGTATGATGTGTGGGTTATGTGGCGAGCGTGACGCGGCGGGGGGGTAGTCACGGGCCCGTGAGTGTCGTTTTCTAAATCCCGGTGCGCGGTCGCGACGCTAGGATGCACCCAGATGAAAAGTAATTAATTACCCAGTGATGAGTAGTGATAAAACACTACACACACACACACACAGAAGGATGTAGTAATTCAATAGGGATTGTGAAGGCATACAGCAGTAAATATGTAAGCATTGTGTAGTTATTAAATAGTAAACTCACTTTAAATAAAATTAAACCCTCAACACACAGGCACAGGCATACACATAAATATTTTCATCATCATAAATTGTGAAGACATGAAGAAGCAAATGTGTAAGAATGTTGCAATTTAAGAGTAAAAGTCAAGGAATGAGTAGTTCTATGTAGTCATTGCTTAATAGTAAACAGAAGTAATTCAGTGGTAATCATGTAGAGTTTCAATAGTGATTGAAAAGGGTTTGTGTAGAAATGAAAAGTAATTAATTCAATAGTGATGAGTAGTGATAAAACACACACACACACACACAGAAGGATGTAGTAATTCAATAGGGATTGTGAAGGCATACAGCAGTAAATATGTAAGCATTGTGTAGTTATTAAATAGTAAACTCACTTTAGCTCGTTTAGAGTACCTTTTCATGATATGCGAATTTCTTGGTAAATCGAAGTTGAGGCAACATAACAAACGTGCAAATGGCACTACGATGCTTGCGCAAAGAGCCTTTTTTGTAATACAAATTAAACGTAACCGATGGAATTTCTCAAAAAATTAGCATATCTTCTGGACAGCAGTCAGGTCGGCAGTCTTACCCATGATTGCGGTTTTGAGTAATGAACCAGGCTGGGAGTTTTTAAAAGCCTCAGGAATCTTTTGCTGGTGTTTAGAGTTAATTCGTTGATTCAGATGATTAGGTTAATAGCTCGTTTAGAGTACCTTTTCATGATATGCAAATTTTTTGAGATAGGAATTTTGGGTTTTCATGAGCTGTATGCCAAAATCATCAGTATTAAAACAATAAAAGACCTGAAATATTTCAGTTGGTGTGCAATGAATCTAAAATATATGAAAGTTTAATTTTTATCATTACATTATGGAAAAGAATGAACTTTATCACAATATGCTAATTATTTGAGAAGGACCTGTATAAGACTGTGCGAGCAAACACTTTCACAAACTCCCAGCCTGGTTCATTACTCAAAACCGCTATCATGGGTAAGACTGCCGACCTGACTGCTGTCCAGAAGATATACAGAGGAAAAGGGTAGCGTGCGGCGTGTGGAAGAATAACCACATTTGTATTAGAACAGAACAGTAAATTAGTTAGTGTGAATTGCCAAAAAGAATGGGAAGGCCAAGTTCTCTTGTCTGCATACATAATATCACGCGTTACAACAGCGGAACAGTGCTGGTGTCATTTGGCATTTTGGGGAGGCTGGAAATGGCAAAACATTCTAAACACGTTTTCAGACCGAGAGGTCTGCAAAACAGCAAAAAAGAATGGGAAAGCCAAGTTCTCACATTAAATCACACAACAGTGGAACAGTGCTGGTGTCATTTGGCAGTTTAGGGAGGCTGGAAATGACAAAACATTCTAAACACGTTTTCAGACCGAGAGAAGCATTTTCCACCATTAAAAAATTAGTGTCTCCAAAACTGCCAAAAAGAATGGGAAAGCCAAGTTCTCTTTAACTCGTGTAACGTGCGATGAATGTGTGAAGGAAGAAGAAAATAAACCGATGGTAAACTCGTATCGTGTACAAAATGGTCTTTTGACCAGCTACCCGAGAACGAAAGAACAGTAGATTAGTTAGTGTTAAAAGTAATAGTATAATATAATATAATAATATAATATATAAAAATAATAATAATAATAATATATAATATAATATACTTTCTTCTTCTTAATGTTTCAACTCTGGGTTTTTTTTCAGGGGTTTTTTTCAGGGGTTTTTTTCAGTTTTTTTTTTCGGGTTTCGACTCACGGGTCCGGTAGTTCCAAGTGACGTCTCCGGGAGGCAACATGTTTTATAAACCAGTATTATTTAGTCTAATCTGTCTTTTCTGTATAACCTATATTTATGGTCTAACCAACTGTACTGCATATCATGTCTCGTACCTCAAAAACGGCCGTCGTGTCCCACCGCTTGTGTACCGGTATATTCGATAAACCGTGAAACCCAATGTCGTGAAATACATGTGGTACTGTAACGCTTTTTATTTTCATTATTTTCACACACATACACATGCCGATTCCTATAAGACCTATAAGACTGTGCAAGCAAACACTTTCACAATGAAATGAAATTTTATAAAGATATATCCCGTTCCGGTGTGTCGGTATCCGGCACCGCAATCTGCTGTCGCTGCTGCGAGGGCTGTGGCGATGTCTGCGTCTGTCCCTGTCCTCCGGTCGCCGTTCCTCCGGCTGCGGTCGCGCGGGTAACACATAGAGGGCTCGGCCCTATTACGGCCCTATTACCTCCCGCCGATAGTAGAGTCCTCGGCCCAGTGGCGGCTACGAATAGGCTAAACCTCAGATTAGGTGCTTCTCAAATAATTAGCATATTGTGATAAAGTTCATTATTTTCTGTAATGTACTGATACACATTAGACTTTCATGTATTTTAGATTCATTACACACAACTGAAGTAGTTCAAGCCTTTTATTGTTTTAATATTGATGATTTTGGCAAAAAAGTAAAGAAAAAACAAATATCCCAAACATCTAAAAAAATTAGCATATTTCATCCGACCAATAAAAAACACCAGAAAAGTGTTTTTAATACAAAAAAAGTCAACCTTCAAATAATTATGTTCAGTTATGCACTCAATACTTGGTCGGGAATCCTTTTGCAGAAATGACTGCTTCAATGCGGCGTGGCATGGAGGCAATCAGCCTGTGGCACTGCTGAGGTGTTATGGAGGCCCAGGATGCTTCGATAGCGGCCTTAAGCTCATCCAGAGTGTTGGGTCTGGCGTCTCTCAACTTTCTCATCACAATATCCCACAGATTCTCTATGGGGTTCAGGTCAGGACAGTTGGCAGGCCAATTGAGCACAGTAATACCATGGTCAGTAAACCATTTACCAGTGGTTTTGGCACTGTGAGCAGGTGCCAGGTCGTGCTGAAAAATGAAATCTTCATCTCCATAAAGCTTTTCAGCAGATGGAAGCATGAAGTGCTCCAAAATCTCCTGATAGCTAGCTGCATTGACCCTGCCCTTGATAAAACACAGTGGACCAACACCAGCAGCTGACATGGAACCCCAGACCATCACTGACTGTGGGTACTTGACACTGGACTTCAGGCATTTTGGCATTTCCTTCTCCCCAGTCTTCCTCCAGACTCTGGCACCTTGATTTCCGAATGACATGCAAAATTTGCTTTCATCCGAAAAAAGTACTTTGGACCAGTGCTGCTTCTCTGTAGCCCAGGTCAGGCGCTTCTGCCGCTGTTTCTGGTTCAAAAGTGGCTTGACCTGGGGAATGCGGCACCTGTAGCCCATTTCCTGCACACGCCTGTGCACGGTGGCTCTGGATGTTTCTACTCCAGACTCAGTCCACTGCTTCCGCAGGTCCCCCAAGGTCTGGAATCGGCCCTTCTCCACAATCTTCCTCAGGGTCCGGTCACCTCTTCTTGTTGTGCAGCGTTTTCTGCCAGACTTTTTCCTTCCCACAGACTTCCCACTGAGGTGCCTTGATACAGCACTCTGGGAACAGCCTATTCGTTCAGAAATGTCTTTCTGTGTCTTACCCTCTTGCTTGAGGGTGTCAATGATGGCCTTCTGGACAGCAGTCAGGTCGGCAGTCTTACCCATGATTGCGGTTTTGAGTAATGAACCAGGCTGGGAGTTTGTGAAAGTGTTTGCTCGCACAGTCTTATACAGGTCCTTCTCAAATAATTAGCATATTGTGATAAAGTTCATTCTTTTCCATAATGTAATGATAAAAATTAAACTTTCATATATTTTAGATTCATTGCACACCAACTGAAATATTTCAGGTCTTTTATTGTTTTAATACTGATGATTTTGGCATACAGCTCATGAAAACCCAAAATTCCTATCTCAAAAAATTAGCATATCATGAAAAGGTACTCTAAACGAGCTATTAACCTAATCATCTGAATCAACGAATTAACTCTAAACACCAGCAAAAGATTCCTGAGGCTTTTAAAAACTCCCAGCCTGGTTCATTACTCAAAACTGCAATCATGGGTAAGACTGCCGACCTGACTGCTGTCCAGAAGATATGCTAATTTTTTGAGAAATTCCATCGGTTACGTTTAATTTGTATTACAAAAAAGGCTCTTTGCGCAAGCATCGTAGTGCCATTTGCACGTTTGTTATGTTGCCTCAACTTCGATTTACCAAAAAATTAGCATATCATGAAAAGGTACTCTAAACGAGCTATTAACCTAATCATCTGAATCAACGAATTAACTCTAAACACCAGCAAAAGATTCCTGAGGCTTTTAAAAACTCCCAGCCTGGTTCATTACTCAAAACCGCAATCATGGGTAAGACTGCCGACCTGACTGCTGTCCAGAAGATATGCTAATATTTTGAGAAATTCCATCGGTTACGTTTAATTTGTATTACAAAAAAGGCTCTTTGCGCAAGCATCGTAGTGCCATTTGCACGTTTGTTATGTTGCCTCAACTTCGATTTACCAAAAAATTAGCATATCATGAAAAGGTACTCTAAACGAGCTATTAACCTAATCATCTGAATCAACGAATTAACTCTAAACACCAGCAAAAGATTCCTGAGGCTTTTAAAAACTCCCAGCCTGGTTCATTACTCAAAACCGCAATCATGGGTAAGACTGCCGACCTGACTGCTGTCCAGAAGATATGCTAATTTTTTGAGAAATTCCATCGGTTACGTTTAATTTGTGAGAGAGTCACGGGCCCGTATGATGTGTGGGTTATGTGGCGAGCGTGACGCGGCGGGGGGGTAGTCACGGGCCCGTGAGTGTCGTTTTCTAAATCCCGGTGCGCGGTCGCGACGCTAGGATGCACCCGGGTCTGGGTTATGTGGCGAGCGTGACGCGGCGGGGGGTAGCAAAAAAACACCCCCCCTTATAGCGAGAGGCCCTTTCCCGTTCCCCGTAGAGAACGAACGGGCTCGGGAGAGAGAGAGTCACAGGCCCGCGAGTGTCGACGTCAACTCGTGTGCGAGTCCCGCGTTAAACGTTGTTCGAACGTCGTAAATCGAAGTTGAGGCAACGTACAGTTGGTTAGACCGTAAATATAGGTTATACAGAAAAGACAGATTAGACTAAATAATACTGGTTTTTAAAACATGTTGCCTCCCGGAGACGTCACTTGGAACTACCGGACCCGTGAGTCGAAACCCGAAAAAAAAACTGAAAAAAAAACTGAAAAAATCCCCAGAGTTGAAACATTAAGAAGAAGAAAGTATATTATATTATATATTATTATTATGATTATTTTTATATATTATATTATATTATACTATTACTTTTAACACTAACTAATCTACTGTTCTTTCGTTCTCGGGTAGCTGGTCAAAAGACCATTTTGTACACGATACGGGTTTACCATCGGTTTATTTTCTTCTTCCTTCACACATTCATCGCACGTTACACGAGTTAAAGAGAACTTGGCTTTCCCATTCTTTTTGGCAGTTTTGGAGACACTAATTTTTTAATGGTGGAAAATGCTTCTCTCGGTCTGAAAACGTGTTTAGAATGTTTTGTCATTTCCAGCCTGACTGAAAAGTAATAAATTCAATAGTAGAAACTGGAAATCCTGAGTGATGGACTTCATAATTCCTGCCAGCTCAAAGCTTATGGAAGTTTCTGCTCACTTGGGCCTACATGTTGGAGGTGGTTGCAAAATGATAGCTGGTACTGCTGATTTGTTATGTTTTTTGTTGTTGTAAACTTTAGACGGTTGCTTTAGTGCCACCATCAGACCTATTGGCCCACAATACCAGTTGAGGACTTCTGGCATAGGACTGAACCTATGTGCAAAGCTTGGTGATTTTCCATGCATGGGAAGTCAGACTTCTGAAGAAGAAGAAGAGGGAGATAGAGGTGGAGATGGAGGAGAAAGAGAGGGAGAGGAAAAAGAGTGTGTGTGTGTGTGTGAGAGAGAGAGAGAGAGAGAGAGAGAGAGAGAGAGAGAGAGAGAGAGAGAGAGAGAGATCAGATAGTTACATGAATGTCTTGCTGATAGAAGATAGTGGTGGAGATCCTGCGCAACGCCATCAGCTACATCGAGTCCCTCCGGGCCCTGCTCCGGGTGGGAGGGGGGCAGGAGGAGAGCTACTACCCGGTGCTGGAGCACTACAGCGGGGACTCAAAAAGTGGAACCTAATCATTGGAACCATGCTGTATCACTGGGAAGGAGAAACAAAAGACCACTCGCCCTTTTGCATTTTGCAGGGAAGAAACAGCTAACAGGAGTTGAAACGTTATACGAAAACTAATACGTACACAAGAAGAAAGAAGAAAGAAGAAGAATATTATTCTTCTATTATTATTTTTCACACTAACTAATTTACTGTTCTTTCATTCTCATGTACATTTCTTTGAAAATAAAAAACTCAGTACACAAGATGATGTTCTTTCTCTTCCTTTACTTTATTTAATTTACATACGATACACACATATGATATGATACACACAACTTGCCATCTCTTAGATATTCACAGAATACAGCAAAAATGAACACGTTTCCATGACAAAATATTATTGTGTGTTTGTGCG
Source organism: Borostomias antarcticus (assembly GCF_949987555.1). Classification (NCBI taxonomy): domain Eukaryota; kingdom Metazoa; phylum Chordata; class Actinopteri; order Stomiiformes; family Stomiidae; genus Borostomias; species Borostomias antarcticus. The sequence goes on from NW_028176388.1 coordinate 130,883, forward strand.
TATGTGAAAGCTATGTGTGAGCACACGTACAGCGGGTGTATGTTGAATCAACCTGGAGGACAAAAACAACCTGGTGAACAATTGTGACCTGGGAACTGAAAACGCTCCTAACCTGGGGGTGAGGAACAGCCTGCTGCACAGGACAGAACCAGGAAGCAGATAGTCGCAGTCTTGTGTTCCTCAAGGAACAAAGAGAAGTAAGTAAGTAAGTAAGTAAGTAAGTATGTATGTAAGTAAAGTAAGAAAGCTGAAGCAATTCCTCAAATGTTAAGCCGTATAGCAAAACAAGATGTTGATAGGATCCAACCATTCCCAGCTCCCACCCATTCAGAGTCACACAGCCAGGGCAGCTAGGAGAAGGGAGAGAGAGAGAGAGGAGAAGGGAGAGAGAGAGAGGAGAAGGGAGAGAGAGAGAGGAGAAGGGAGAGAGAGAGAGGAGAAGGGAGAGAGAGAAAGGGAAAAGGACAACATGGGCCAAGTTCAAGCTCCAAGGAGACGGACAATGAATTACAGAAATGAGATCTGACAAATGCCAAGCTTTTCCACAGAGTAGTCAGAATGGCCTCACCCCCTGGTGAACATACATGCTGCTACTGCATACATACTGCTACTGCATACATGCTGCTACTGCATACATGCTGCTACTGCATACATGCGGCTACTGCATACATGCTGCTACTGCATACATGCTGCTACTGCATACATGCTGCTACTGCATACAGATGGAGGTAAACACCTCAGCTAGCCCACTGTTAGATTTTTTGTAGGCTACAGTGATTTCAAAAGGACAGGATTTACTCCATGCGATCTGTAAATGCTGGTACAGTATGTTAACCCTTTGAATATGACCACCTTGCTGGCAAAATGTTTAAAAATATCTAAAGAATCTATACAAATAAACAACAACAAAATCTACAAAATTCCAACATTCCAACACTTCCTGAAAGCTGAGAAACTGTGGGTTAAGTGTCAATTTCTATTTGTGACAAAAAGTGACGTCCATATCTGGCTGCTCTAAGGACTATTCTCTCCCTTTGGTTATTTTCCCGCCAGTTTTGTTTACAGTTGTCATGGAAACCCCCATTATACATTTACTTTCAGAATAAAAGTCTCATGGAAATAGCAGAACAGGTATTCCACACTGTAAGTGTTTAATAATGGTTTTCATTACTCAGTAGGCCTAAGCAGAGCCCAACAGGTCTAAAGTGTGGTCATGCTACAATACATGTACAATACACCACTTGTTTGCAGGCATAGGTTCCCTATTCTTAAGTATACAAACATTCGTCCTTAATAAAAGAATAATAGGTCACTATTACTAAACACCAAATTAAGATCCCTTTTCTGAAGTGAAGAATTTGAACTTAGAGGCTCTGAGGATTACAGCTGCACATTTTACTGGGGGGAAAACAGAGACAGAGTAAACGTGGGTTATTAATATGAATCTGAATTAAATACAATTAAATATAAATTCTTATGAATACACATGTTTATATATATATATATATATATATATATATATATATATATGTGAACGCCGTTGGTAATTTGGTCCTCAACTAGGCATTTTCAGTTTTCAGTTTTTTACAGATTATGAAAGTGCAGATTGTAAGCTTTCAAATGAGGTCTCATACATTGAAATCTGAACATATTTGAAGAAGATATGCTTATTTGAATGCTAGTACTGCCAAATCAACTTAGCTGAGAAATCTCCCTCCAAAGTTCTCCAACATTTCACACCTCTGACTGCCAGGTAATGGGCGTGAACAATAGCCTGGTAACCCCACCCCCAGCCACTCCCCCACTGGACGATCTGTCATTATCTGTCAGAGTGGCTGTCAACTTGGGGTATTACCTGAGAGGCTGCCAAGTGAGGTGCTCTCTCACTGATGACCCCACACTCTTTGAGTCAGTATTAATCTTGTGTTGTGAATGCAGTTAAGAACAATATGAGATGAAGTTCAAATTTAACGTTCTTTATTGTCACATACATGATATAAAGTACAAGCATAAGTAGTTGAGTGTACAAAAAAAGGCAACAGTCTAAGTGTCAAAGTGTACAGTCAGTTGTCTGTTTTAGAGACAAGGTGCATAGTGTTCATTGTGATCAAGTGTACAACAAAGTAATAACAGTCCCCAGCTCAATACTCAAGGTAATAACAACAGTACTCAGCTCAGTATTCAATATTCTAACAATGCAGTCTGTGCAAGTGTGGGCAAGTCTGTGCAAGAGAACAAGCAACGCTTCAGTATACAAACAGGAAAACAGGAAAGGCTGTGGCCTTTCTCCTGCAGTGCTGTCCGTCCTGATGATCTGCAGTGAATCTACAAGCGGACAGTCTTGTTCTGAGCTGCTGTGGAGTTTGGCGGGGGACATGTGACGTCTCGTCCCTCATCAGAACAGAACTCTCTGATCTTGTCAAAGAGATACGTCTGTCTGGCCATGTCCAGTCCGGGTGGGGCTTGCACAAGAAGACCTTCTCTGGGGGGCAGGACATCAGGCTTGCGCCGGTGCATCACAGTGTTCTCTGGCCACAACCATGCCAGGTCTCTCAGCATCAAAACTGCAATAGAATAGAAGGAGGAAAATACATTAAACTATTGCCCACAGTACTGGCACTCCATATAGATAAAATAGTACAAGAATGTGTTGATTAAATAGACTAGCTAATGCATGATAGGATGAACGTATTCTCACCTGTTGTGCAAAATCAAAGCTGTAGTGCAGTGATCTTCTTGCTGGCTGGTATGAAGGGAGAGCTGCAATTCCTTACAAGCTGGAGCTGGTTTTTGCTCATCCTGTAAACAAAACAAAGAAAAAGGTGTCAGACTACCATACCTCTCATGCTCTCTCATTCTGTTTCTCTCTATAATATAGCTACCTAGCTAGATATTAGCTACCACGCTGGCTAGTTTAGGAACAAAGGGCTAGCTCAGCTAACTAGCCATGTCCCTGTGCTAGGTAGCTGGCTAGTTTAGGAACAAAGGGCTAGCTCAGCTAACTAGCCATGTCCCTGTGCTAGGTAGCTGGCTAGTTTAGGAACAAAGGGCTAGCTCAGCTAACTAGCCATGTCCCTGTGCTAGGCAGCTGGCTAGATATTAGCTGCCTTGCTGGCTAGTTTAGGAACATAGGGATAGCTCACTAGCTATAGCCATGTCCCTGTGCTAGGCAGCTGGCTAGTTTAGGAACATAGGGATAGCTCACTAGCTATAGCCATGTCCCTGTGCTAGGCAGCTGGCTAGTTTAGGAACAAAGGGCTAGCTCAGCTAACTAGAATGTTAGCTAACGTTAGCTAGCTAGCCTTTGTTAGTTAGTGCTAGTGCCTTTGTTATGCTAGCTAGACTGAGTCACTTGTTTAGAAAGGAGCTTCTGCTAAACGACTAACGTTAATGTAATGTAAACAGCACAGATAGTATAAAGATCAGCTTACCCCAAAGCAAAGCAGAATGCTTGGCGGTGGTGTGAATCTGCTACGTCGTTCGTCGCTTGGTAGCAGCTTGCTTTGTTACAGTCATCTCTGTATCACAGGTCATCAAGAATAAACTCCGTGTACGAACGAGTCCTGCTCTGCTGGAGTTTTAGCTGCTCTTCAAACTCTTTCCATGTCCTGGATCCCTACTAACACAATCAGGTTGCAGCAATGTTGCAGAAACGTGCAATTTAGACTTTTGTATGGTCCACTCAACGTCAAGTTAAACGTGCATGCAACGCAAACGCGGTATCTGCACACAAGTTGCTGCAACGTGCAGGTCCAACGTGCCTGCAACGTGCCTGCAATGTGTACACAACGTTGTGATTTCCGTGATGATTTCGATGTATATTGCTGCAACGTTGTATACACGTTTATATATTACTTTGTTACGTTGCTGCAACGTGGTCTACACTTCCGTTGGCTACATATATAATTTGCATTACAAAACAAATCCGCTCCTTGCGCAAGCTCCACTACTTCCTGAAACTCTACAGGCATATTTCTTTACCGTCCTATACTATTGGATAGCAATAGCGATGAATCCGGTGTGCAGCACACCTGATCAATCACTTCCGTCCACTAGTATAGGACAGGAAAGAAATACGCCTGTAGAGTGTCAGGAAGTAGTGGAGCTTGTGCAAAGAGCCTATTAATGTCATAGTCAATGCAGCAAGCAAAATTATGGTACAAAAGTTATGACACAACACCATTCAGTCAAGAACAATTTATTTTATTAAAAAAGTACACAATGTCTGGCCTGCAACATGATAAACAAGTTTAAAAACTAAAAGGATTTAAAACAAAATAATACAAAAACAGTTATTTACAAAAAAAGTTATTTACAAGAAAATGGCAGGCTGTGCTCAGATGGGCTGCGGGTGGGCGTCAGATAGGCTGGGGGGGGGGGCTGTGCTCAGATGGGCTGCGGGTGGGCGTCAGATGGGCTGGGGGGGGGGGCTGTGCTCAGATGGGCTGCGGGTGGGCGTCAGATGGGCTGGGGGGGGGGGCTGTGCTCAGATGGGCTGGGGGGCAGCTAGGAAGGGAAGTCTTCCTCATCAGAATGCTGGGGAGTGCTCAGATGGACTGTTCTGGGATGGGCTGTGCTCAGGCGGACTTCTGCAGATACCTAAAGACACAATGAAATGGCCGTAAATACACAACGCACATACATGCACAAAAAAGTGGTACACAATCTTTGGAACCATGCAGTGTCACTGGGTAGGAGAAACCAAAAAAAAAGACATCACTTACCCTTCTGCATTTAGCAGGGGCATGTTTCAATGTCTCCTGCAGCTGGGCGGCCACCTCCGCCATCGTAGCCTTTGGCATGGAGACCATCACTGCACCTTTAAGTTATCAAGAAAGGTAATGGTTTCAATTCACATCGGTCATGGAACAAAGACGGTGTATTAAAAAATATTCAAAATATGAACCATTTCTTACGTGTTAGAACATTGAAGAGTGTCATACTCTTCAGTGGCTTCTTCCCCTTCTTCCCGTGCACACTGTAGGCGCTCCACACCGAATGTGTGGCAACAGCTGACAGCACCCGCCGGACTGTGTCCGCCAAGTCTCTGCCACCAATGGCACCTAGGTATTGTGTCTGCAAAACAAAGACAGTAATTTACTGTACCCTTCCCTGCACTGCAAAAATAAGACAAACTTCTGCCCTGCAGACACTCACCATCTTCCTCTGATGTTCCCGGTCCTTCAACCTGGCCTCACAGACCTGCAGCTCCTCTTCCGTTTGGGCAGGGTTCAGTACATCCAGCACTTCTCCCTGGGCTCCAGACTCCACAGGCCGCGTGCTCTGGGCCAGTTCCCTCACAGTCCGTGCAAGCTCACGGAGTTGCTCCCGCATCTCTGAGAACTGCTGATGTACAGACCTCTGGAAATCTAGATAAACACAGATGTGGCTATAAGTACATTGACATAAAACTAAATGAAACTCAAAATATATCCCTGCATGCAACATGAAGTAGGCCCATACCAGCATCTGCAGAGCAGCATCGATTAGGTAGAGGGGTACATGGAGTCAATGGTGCTGGAGCCGTTTTATTGGGCGACGGCATCACAGACCTAACTGAAAAACAAAAGGGATAAAGGAAAGGGATGAGCAGGAAACTGTATGGTGTTGGCAGCATGCTTTGGCTTCTGGAATTTGAAGGAAAATAAATTAAGACATTAACAGGTAGACATCACAACACCACAGCAGTACATGCCACTCTTACCTGGTCTGGCTGGGGTGCTATACATGAAGCCTGGGCTCGCATGGTTTTCGCTCACAGGGGATGAGCTCGGAAAATCTGCAAGATGAGTAAATGGTATTCAATCTAAAAAAGCCAATCACAGAGCTAACTGAAAACCTAAAGGCATTAGCAGGAAACTTTATGGTGTTGGCTTTGGCTTCTGGCATTTGGAGGGAAACTAAATAAAGACAAGACAGGTAGACACCACAGCAGTACATGCCACTCTTACCTGGTCTGGCTGGGGTGCTGTATGATCTGGCTGGGGTGCTATACATGGGGCCTGGCCCCCGCTCGCCCACATGGGACAAGCTTGGAAAATCTGCAAGATGAGTAAAATGGTATTCAAAATAAATAAAAAATAGTCCAACTATCAGTGTGCAGTAGGCATAGACATTTCATTTCAACACAAACATGCATACCTGGATTGTACAGCACACGTGGATTGTACTGGACCGCTGGCAGAGGCCTTTCAACTCCGGCACCTGGCACCTGGTCTTTGGCCTGCATAGTGGGGACCAATGGCTGCCCAGGGCTTGGAATATGTAGTGGAATATCAGTAAATTAGCTCAGATTACTCGATTTCAAAAGTACTACTCTTTTGGGACTGTTGAATGCACTTTAGTATATTACCCTCGTCACTGGAGTGATAGCGTGTGTTGCGCCGTCTCTTTCGAACGTCTTGGCACTCGTCCATTGACTACTGCTGCTCAAAGACTTTTGCCATGAGCCTGGCACCTTCGTAATGATCTGTGTGCATAAAGTACCATAATCAATACATTTCAGCCATCCTTTTTTCCTCAGAATAATGAGTCATGATCTTCCCCCCACCCCCATCAGTATTTTTTAATAGCTTAAAATGCAAACAGTACCAGTTGTGGACTTTGGGAAAACCCGGACTCTGTGGAGCGCCCAGCCAGGGTTAGGTTCCACACAGCTCTTTATCCGTTGGCTGACTCATTCATTGGCCAGGAACACATCTGCAACTGTGAGTGAAACCATTAGTAGCCGCTTCCCTGTACAATTGAAAAGTAGCACACCAAACACACAAACATGTTCTTACCCCATCCTTTTTGGAGAGCCAGGATACTGGGACAACCGACAGTGTCCTCCCCCAGAAACTCCACACTGCAATAGTCTGCCCAATAAACAAAAAAATATTAAGTTTATAAACACACAAGGACCCTATGGGAAAGTAGGCAGAGGGGAAGAAGCGACTAAAACAACAATTCAACAAGTCATTACAGCCGATAAGTAATTAGTGACACGCCACTATTCTATTCTTTTTTTTTGATTCTCTGCCGGCCCAGGACAGATGCGGTCAATCATCAATCAATCGTGTGGGAAACATGAAGCTAGTTTAGGCATTAGCCACTGCAGTGCACAGAATAAATGTATAAGGCCTGTGAATCACACGTTACTACTCGCAGTTTTAACAGGAACGCCTGTTTTTGACTCGAACTCCAACAATACACACCGATACTACTAATGTGGCAAACAAAGCTGCCTCCATCTTTGTTTCGAGCTAACGCTATTGTCCATGGTAACCCGCTTACCTCGTGGGTGGCATTGTTCTGTCTCCCACTTTCCAGACAAATGGAAAATATATAAAGCATTATCTTGGCTTCGCCTTCACTGTTGCCTATGTAAAATTAGCCTAAGATTCGTGATGGCCTTAGAAAGCCTGACACGAGCGAGCTCCCAATGTGAGTCTCAAATTCAGCAGAGTCAAACACATATTCACATTTCCCTCAGTCCAGCGGCCATTTTAGATTGCGTGGTAGCGTGGTAGCGTGGTAGCGTGCTAGCTAGCATTAGCTAACGTTAGCTAGCTATCATTAGGCTTCCAATTCCTGAACTTAGTTTAGCGTGCAGGTTATGAGTTACTTCTGTTTACTTAAATTATTACCGGTAAGTAAACAAATAAATAGCTAAACCAACAGTCAAATCAATGTAATTTGATGAGGAAAAAAACCCTGAGGTGACTGGTATAATTACCAGAGATGAAGTGCGCACCACACTGTTTGTTGGTCCCCAATCTGCTCTCTTTATGTCTTTAAACCACAGCTTTCGACGGTTCCTCTGAAAAGGGGGACATCTCGAGGGGATGCTGAAGAATCTGAGGCCATCATCTTGTCCTTTTCTGTTTGTACAGTTCACAGCACAGCAGCTTTGAGGCATAATTAGCTACATGAAACGAGTAGCTAGCGAGTTCGTTCCTCGTTCGCTCGTTCCTTTTTGCCGAGAGGCTGTGTGCTCGCTCTGCTGTGACGTAGGCGGCGAACCCATCTATAGGGAGGGAAAGTAATCTCATCGCCCCCTAGTGGAAGCGTTCCATAATGCCGAGAGAATGAATGGGATTTCTCGACACGTCTTTTGAAAAATTATATCTTGGTCGACACCGAAAAGTTAGACTTTTTTTTAATTAATGAAAAAGCATTCAATTTATAACAAACAGGGAAATATACAATCAATAACATTTCTAAGATGCGTTATTAACCTCAACATACAGTACAATATGAAGGATATAAGCGAAAATTAAAAAAAATTAAAAAAGACAGGAGCAGTTTGGCAAAGAATCCTGCCTACTTTAACTGTGAACCAGCAAGCAGTGACGTCACGGGATAGCCCGATAGCAATCCTAATGCTAGCCTAATAGGACTTTAATCCAACGTCACTGCAACGTTTATTTAATGACGTTGCAGGGACCCATATTGCAAATGTTTCTGCAACGTTGCAGAAAAGTCTAATTAGACTTAGGAGGGTAAAGTTATTTTCGACCTTAGATGGACGTTGTCACAACATCGCCTGATGGTAACGTTGCAACTTACCTAAGTACAACTTATGTGCAACGTTGCTGCAACCCACTGTGTTAGTAGGGATGCCATCCCCGTCTTCTCTTTAGCAAACGCTGGAGCATCCATGGTTAAACTTGGGACAGTAAAATAATTGAATGTAAACAGCCGGCGTGTTGGTGAAGGGTGGGGGCGGAGAACCCGGAAGCAATAGCCAATGAAACCAAATCATGCTAATCGATCTGCCCGCCCCCAAACCCGGCTCGAAATCAGCTAAAAACGAGCTTAGTTTGCAGACTAATTAAACGTATTTCGTGACCCTAAAACTGTTGTCTGTTATAGTAAGTAGGTTCTTCACAACTTCAACTTTGGTAATACACCAAAAAACAAAAAACGAAAAAAAACGTTTTTTTATATATTTTGCCCTCTAGCGCATTTCGGGGTTTGCCGAGTTGCGGACCAAATCACCAGCCGCTGTCACATATATATATTTATATTGGCATCCAATGCATTTTTTTCAGCTAAGAAAATAGAATAAACAGAGGCATAATAGTATCTGACAGCAATAATGTTCATAGCAATAATACTAATGTTACAGGCCTTGATTTATGTGCTGGTTGAAAACAATCATTTAACTATCAAGCCCCTACTATACATATTCTGGGTTCAGAGGCCTCGCCCCTGCAGTTCACGCCAAGGAGATGAATACGGCCAAGAATAGAAACCTCTCTGACCACTCGTCCAACAGCCACTCGTCACTCTCCAAGAAAAGAGCCCTGCAGGCCTGGAAAACCCCATCACGTGTGATTCAAAGAGAGGGAGAGGAAAAAGAGTGTGTGTGTGTGAGAGAGAGAGAGAGAGAGAGAGAGAGAGAGAGAGAGAGAGAGAGAGTCACGGGCCCGCGAGTGTCGACGTTTCGGTGGAGATGGAGGAGAAAGAGAGGGAGAGGAAAAAGAGTGTGTGTGTGAGAGAGAGAGAGAGAGAGAGAGAGAGATCAGATAGTTACATGAATGTCTTGCTGATAGAAGATAGTGTGGTCAATATGTGAACACGGCTACACTGAAAATACAAACATTCCACACACTACTAAAGACAGTACTGTAAGTCTCAAATCAGTTAAACTCATTATAGGGTTTTTCCTTTTTCTGCCATCTCCTTGACTCTGTCTGACCCAAGAGAGAGAGAGAGAGAGTCACGGGCCCGCGAGTGTCGACGTTTCGGTGGAGATGGAGGAGAAAGAGAGGGAGAGGAAAAAGAGTGTGTGTGTGTGAGAGAGAGAGAGAGAGAGAGAGAGAGAGAGAGAGGGATCAGATAGTTACATGAATGTCTTGCTGATAGAAGATAGTGTGGTCAATATGTGAACACGGCTACACTGATAATACAAACATTCCACACACTACTAAAGACAGTACTGTAAGTCTCAAATCAGTTAAACTCATTATAGGGTTTTTCCTTTTTCTGCCATCTCCTTGACTCTGTCTGACCCAAGAGAGAGAGAGAGAGAGAGAGAGTCACGGGCCCGCGAGTGTCGACGTTTCGGTGGAGATGGAGGAGAAAGAGAGGGAGAGGAAAAAGAGTGTGTGTGTGTGAGAGAGAGAGAGAGAGAGAGAGAGAGAGAGAGAGATCAGATAGTTACAGGAATGTCTTGCTGATAGAAGATAGTGTGGTCAATATGTGACCACGGCTACACTGAAAATACAAACATTCCACACACTACTAAAGACAGTACTGTAAGTCTCAAATCAGTTAAACTCATTATAGGGTTTTTCCTTTTTCTGCCATCTCCTTGACTCTGTCTGACCCAAGAGAGAGAGAGAGAGAGAGAGTCACGGGCCCGCGAGTGTCGACGTTTCGGTGGAGATGGAGGAGAAAGAGAGGGAGAGGAAAAAGAGTGTGTGTGTGTGAGAGAGAGAGAGAGAGAGAGAGAGAGAGAGAGAGAGAGAGAGATCAGATAGTTACATGAATGTCTTGCTGATAGAAGATAGTGTGGTCAATATGTGAACACGGCTACACTGAAAATACAAACATTCCACACACTACTAAAGACAGTACTGTAAGTCTCAAATCAGTTAAACTCATTATAGGGTTTTTCCTTTTTCTGCCATCTCCTTGACTCTGTCTGACCCAAGAGAGAGAGAGTGAGAGTCACGGGCCCGCGAGTGTCGACGTTTCGGTGGAGATGGAGGAGAAAGAGAGGGAGAGGAAAAAGAGTGTGTGTGTGTGAGAGAGAGAGAGAGAGAGAGAGAGAGAGAGAGAGAGATCAGATAGTTACATGAATGTCTTGCTGATAGAAGATAGTGTGGTCAATATGTGAACACGGCTACACTGATAATACAAACATTCCACACACTACTAAAGACAGTACTGTAAGTCTCAAATCAGTTAAACTCATTATAGGGTTTTTCCTTTTTCTGCCATCTCCTTGACTCTGTCTGACCCAAGAGAGAGAGAGAGAGAGAGAGAGTCACGGGCCCGCGAGTGTCGACGTTTCGGTGGAGATGGAGGAGAAAGAGAGGGAGAGGAAAAAGAGTGTGTGTGTGTGAGAGAGAGAGAGAGAGAGAGAGAGAGAGAGATCAGATAGTTACATGAATGTCTTGCTGATAGAAGATAGTGTGGTCAATATGTGAACACGGCTACACTGAAAATACAAACATTCCACACACTACTAAAGACAGTACTGTAAGTCTCAAATCAGTTAAACTCATTATAGGGTTTTTCCTTTTTCTGCCATCTCCTTGACTCTGTCTGACCCAAGAGAGAGAGAGAGAGAGAGTCACGGGCCCGCGAGTGTCGACGTTTCGATGGAGGAGAAAGAGAGGGAGAGGAAAAAGAGTGTGTGTGTGTGAGAGAGAGAGAGAGAGAGAGAGAGAGATCAGATAGTTACATGAATGTCTTGCTGATAGAAGATAGTGTGGTCAATATGTGAACACGGCTACACTGAAAATACAAACATTCCACACACTACTAAAGACAGTACTGTAAGTCTCAAATCAGTTAAACTCATTATAGGGTTTTTCCTTTTTCTGCCATCTCCTTGACTCTGTCTGACCCAAGAGAGAGAGAGAGAGAGTCACGGGCCCGCGAGTGTCGACGTTTCGGTGGAGATGGAGGAGAAAGAGAGGGAGAGGAAAAAGAGTGTGTGTGTGTGAGAGAGAGAGAGAGAGAGAGAGAGAGAGAGAGAGAGAGAGATCAGATAGTTACATGAATGTCTTGCTGATAGAAGATAGTGTGGTCAATATGTGAACACGGCTACACTGATAATACAAACATTCCACACACTACTAAAGACAGTACTGTAAGTCTCAAATCAGTTAAACTCATTATAGGGTTTTTCCTTTTTCTGCCATCTCCTTGACTCTGTCTGACCCAAGAGAGAGAGAGTGAGAGTCACGGGCCCGCGAGTGTCGACGTTTCGGTGGAGATGGAGGAGAAAGAGAGGGAGAGGAAAAAGAGTGTGTGTGTGTGAGAGAGAGAGAGAGAGAGAGAGAGAGAGAGAGAGAGAGAGATCAGATAGTTACATGAATGTCTTGCTGATAGAAGATAGTGTGGTCAATATGTGAACACGGCTACACTGAAAATACAAACATTCCACACACTACTAAAGACAGTACTGTAAGTCTCAAATCAGTTAAACTCATTATAGGGTTTTTCCTTTTTCTGCCATCTCCTTGACTCTGTCTGACCCAAGAGAGAGAGAGAGAGAGAGAGAGTCACGGGCCCGCGAGTGTCGACGTTTCGGTGGAGATGGAGGAGAAAGAGAGGGAGAGGAAAAAGAGTGTGTGTGTGTGAGAGAGAGAGAGAGAGAGAGAGAGAGAGAGAGAGAGATCAGATAGTTACATGAATGTCTTGCTGATAGAAGATAGTGTGGTCAATATGTGACCACGGCTACACTGAAAATACAAACATTCCACACACTACTAAAGACAGTACTGTAAGTCTCAAATCAGTTAAACTCATTATAGGGTTTTTCCTTTTTCTGCCATCTCCTTGACTCTGTCTGACCCAAGAGAGAGAGAGAGAGAGAGAGAGAGAGTCACGGGCCCGCGAGTGTCGACGTTTCGGTGGATATGGAGGAGAAGGAGAGGGAGAGGAAAAAGAGTGTGTGTGTGTGAGAGAGAGAGAGAGAGAGAGAGAGAGAGAGAGAGATCAGATAGTTACATGAATGTCTTGCTGATAGAAGATAGTGTGGTCAATATGTGAACACGGCTACACTGAAAATACAAACATTCCACACACTACTAAAGACAGTACTGTAAGTCTCAAATCAGTTAAACTCATTATAGGGTTTTTCCTTTTTCTGCCATCTCCTTGACTCTGTCTGACCCAAGAGAGAGAGAGAGAGAGAGTCACGGGCCCGCGAGTGTCGACGTTTCGGTGGAGATGGAGGAGAAAGAGAGGGAGAGGAAAAAGAGTGTGTGTGTGTGAGAGAGAGAGAGAGAGAGAGAGAGAGAGAGAGAGATCAGATAGTTACATGAATGTCTTGCTGATAGAAGATAGTGTGGTCAATATGTGAACACGGCTACACTGAAAATACAAACATTCCACACACTACTAAAGACAGTACTGTAAGTCTCAAATCAGTTAAACTCATTATAGGGTTTTTCCTTTTTCTGCCATCTCCTTGACTCTGTCTGACCCAAGAGAGAGAGAGAGAGAGAGAGAGTCACGGGCCCGCGAGTGTCGACGTTTCGATGGAGGAGAAAGAGAGGGAGAGGAAAAAGAGTGTGTGTGTGTGAGAGAGAGAGAGAGAGAGAGATCAGGTAGTTACATGAATGTCTTGCTGATAGAAGATAGTGTGGTCAATATGTGAACACGGCTACACTGAAAATACAAACATTCCACACACTACTAAAGACAGTACTGTAAGTCTCAAATCAGTTAAACTCATTATAGGGTTTTTCCTTTTTCTGCCATCTCCTTGACTCTGTCTGACCCAAGAGAGAGAGAGAGAGAGAGAGAGTCACGGGCCCGCGAGTGTCGACGTTTCGGTGGAGATGGAGGAGAAAGAGAGGGAGAGGAAAAAGAGTGTGTGTGTGTGAGAGAGAGAGAGAGAGAGAGAGAGAGAGAGAGAGAGAGAGAGATCAGATAGTTACATGAATGTCTTGCTGATAGAAGATAGTGTGGTCAATATGTGAACACGGCTACACTGAAAATACAAACTTTCCACACACTACTAAAGACAGTACTGTAAGTCTCAAATCAGTTAAACTCATTATAGGGTTTTTTCGTTTTTCTGCCATCTCCTTGACTCTGTCTGACCCAAGAGAGAGAGAGAGAGAGAGAGTCACGGGCCCGCGAGTGTCGACATTTCGATGGAGGAGAAAGAGAGGGAGAGGAAAAAGAGTGTGTGTGTGTGAGAGAGAGAGAGAGAGAGAGAGAGAGAGAGAGAGAGAGAGAGAGAGATCAGATAGTTACATGAATGTCTTGCTGATAGAAGATAGTGTGGTCAATATGTGAACACGGCTACACTGAAAATACAAACATTCCACACACTACTAAAGACAGTACTGTAAGTCTCAAATCAGTTAAACTCATTATAGGGTTTTTCCTTTTTCTGCCATCTCCTTGACTCTGTCTGACCCACTGGTCTCTCTGTAGTCCCTTGTGCTTGCTTTTGACTGACTCTTAAAAGACCTGTGTACCTAATGTGACACATGTACCTAATGCACACACACACACACACACACACACACACACACACACACAGGGTCACACTGAGAATGTCCCATTCATATGCAGCACTGTATTCTCTATTAATAATGGTGTTGATTTCACTTCCAGCTGAAACCTGGACAGACACACGCATGCACACACAGAGTCCTGCAGGCATAGTTTACATCACTCTCTTATCATGTCCTGTTGATATTATTGAGGAACATGTCGCATTGACCTTTCCAATGTTATTCCAGACTGAGCAGCCAATCTCTCAGGCCGAGTTGCCTACCGTTTCCAAATCGAAGTCTCAAGGGACAAACAAACACAGGGACAGTACATATTAATCAACAGCACACATTTATGAAGACATGAAGACATGTCTTATTAGTAAACAGAAGTAATTCAGTGGTAATCATGTAGAGTTTCAATAGTGATTGGCACATAGTAAAACAGACGCAGTATGTCACATGAAAAAAGGACAAGTCTCTGCGGCTGTGGGTGAAGACGAGGCCCGAGTCTTCTCTCCCCCGCATGGTGTTATCAGCGTGTCTGCCTGCTGGGAGCAGCCAATCTCTCCGGCCGAGTTGCCTAACCCCCCCCCCCACACACACACACACACGCAGGGTCACACTGAGAATGTCCCATTCAGACTCCCGGATCCCTTCCCGTTCATTCATCGATGGGAGGCCGAGATGGCGAAAAAGGGCGGGGGCCACACCCTTTTTCGCCATCTCGGCCTCCCATAGAGAATGGAGTTCACTCAGACGCTTCCAAATCGAAGTCTCAAGGGACAAACAAACACAGGGACAGTACATTTTAATCAACAGCACACATTTATGAAGACATGAAGACATGTGTGTAGAATTTTGAAAGTATTTGGTGTATCCTTGGCAGAAATTGAAAATAACATTCCTAAGTATGTTTTAATTAGTGTATAATCCCCAATCTGCAACATAACTACTAGATGCAGTCAAAACACCAATTTAACATGATTGTGGCAAACTGAGACAGCCCTACAGCATGTCCTGTTGTGTGACTTACCTGAATCACTGTGAAATCTGTGAATAAAAGAGAAAGAGAGCAGGTAAGGACACATTCATTGAAATGCATCCATTATTGGGTATACATGTCAAGTTGTTTTACTTAGTTAATAAAACTATCATATGAAAGTATTCTGGTCTCCGAGTCTCTATCCGCGTATTTGCAGGCGTACTGGCGCCTGACAGTCTCTTATCAAAGATCAGTTTATTCTTCGCTATGTACACACACTAGACATTTGACTAGGGTAATGGCATACGCTGATAAAGACGACGGGACAGTGCAGACTGACAGTGTAAATGCAATACAAAGAATCCAGGGGTTGATTCCCTTATCACAAAATACCACAAAGCAGCGGTCCTTAACACCGAGACAGCCATTGTTGGCCGGTTACGTTATAAAGCCAAGTTGGCTAGCTAGGTAACATTGTTTCCCAAGCCAACCAGCTAACCTTACTACCAAACAGATGTACCATGCTTTACTGTCAGACATAGCATACTGGTAGCTAACGTTGGCTAACTAATAAAACGACCATACACTAGCTGTCAACATCACATAGAAAGTTAACCAGACAGATGTCGTTGCATATAGCCGTTTATGCCACCGGCTAAAGCAATTAGCACTTGTTGCAAGCGCTAGCTAACCTTAGCTAGCGGCTAACGTTGGCAAAACTTTACTTTGGCAGATTCAGTTTATAGTTAACTTTGTTTACGTTGGTTTAGCAACATTTACAAGATGTAATTATAATATATGGAGATATATTGGCATTTACTTGATACAATCGTTCTTTTAGCTACTGTACCACCTCACCTCGTCCGTTGCCAGGCAAGACTGATAACAGCTTGACAACAGGACGCACGCGCAACTCCCTGTAGGCCGTGAAGCTGGTCACGTGTGCCACAGTAATCGCGTGTCAAAACAATTCCTGTTCATAGATCAGACATATAGAACTGTGTAGCAGTACTGACTTGGATATTTTGTCTGTATATGTCCTCCGTCTTCGTGGTGCACATTACATAGTAATCATTTTAACTGGTACAATGGAAGTGGCTGGTACAATGGCACCTATATGGTACAATGGCCTATACACAGGCGATATTGACTATTGCAAACCATGGATGGATTCAGACATAGGAGAGGATCCTTGCCTTGTGATTCCATCAAAAAGTCACATGGCTTTATTCTATCCCTAAACGTTGTTGCTATTGTGGCGTTGCGGTGTGCTAGCAGACAAACAAATAGACGAATAGACGATAGTAGGAAAATAGCCAACCGGCTTGAATGTTTATTTCCCTGCCTCCTGGGCTCACAACTAACCGGGGTTGAGATATGTCCACAGCTACACTAACTTAGTCCTCCAAAAAAGCATTCCCCTCGCTCCCCAAAAACTATCTCCTCCGTCCTCTGCTTCCCTCGGCTCCAGCCAAAACCAAAAACTCCCTCGCGTCTCACGCGCTCACCCTCTCCCCCCCCTCTAAACCACCACCCCCCCCTAGTGGACACTCCCCCCACAACAAACCTAACTAAACCCACTACCCATAATTAGACACAGCGTTACACTATTAACAAATCAGATAAAACAAGTGCAGTCAAGTCTAAAACAAGAGTGTCAAAATCAACAACTTGTACTACAGAGGACATAGTCAGTTATTACAAGTTACACTATCACAGCTGTGTACAGCAACATTTCACTGTAACTGTACAGTACATTACATAAGACAAAGAAATCTTGAATCTGAATAATGCCAAAGACACTTCAACTCTGTATGAGACAAAGATCCCAGAAAATATGTTTGGTTAATAAATATTTTGTTATACTTGGAACCATGGTGTCTTCTTTTTGTTGTGGCCATTTGAGCCAGGTCATCACAAGTTCTGTGATGCGCCCTAAAGTGTGATCTAATTTGTGTAAATGTCATTGTTTGTTTTTAGTGTTTTAGTGTTAGGTTTTAGTGTGTTAAATTCATAATTTGAGAAAGTGTCTGCATTTCCTTTTATCTTTTACAATTAAACCAGAGTAATAGTAGTTTTTCGACAGTAGGTAGTCCGTTTCAGGGGCCTGGAGGCGTGCAGGTACTGTAGGGGTGGCATTCTACAGCCGATCACCCTCTCAGCTGAGCGGATGATGCGTTGCAGTCTAGCTTTATCTTTTGGGGCGGAGAACCAGATGGTGATGGAGGAGGGGAGGATGGACTTGATGATGGACGTGTAGAAGAGTAGCATCATTGCATTTGACATGTTGAATTTCTTCAGCTACCTCAGGAAATACATCCTCTGCTGTGCTTTTTTTGGTGAGGGAGCTGATGTTCGGCTCCCACTTGAGGTCCTGGGAGATGGTGGAGCCCAGGAAGTGGAAGGAGTCAACAGTGGTGACTGGGGTGTCATTCAGTGTGTGTGTGTGTCTCTGTGCGCGCGTGTGTGTGTGTCCCAAGCTGGCTGCGTGCCTGCATGAGAAAACTATGAATGTTACAGCTTATATATTGACACCATAGGAATCCTGAGAACTTGCAGAACATTTCTATGTATAATATGTCTGTATAGATTAAACACTGTATCTTCTGCCCTGACCATGTGTAATAGTAGCCTACACAGCTCAGACAGAGAACTAAACATACTCCAATAAACACCTGAGACGGCAGTGACAGTATAGGTGCCTTTACTGAAGCCTTTTTGTGAAACTGCAACATAAGAATGAGACAACAAACAACCATATGAATATACATGAAAACGCATGAGACAATGCAACTGATAATTACATGACATGAATGCATCCTAATTAAATGTTCCATGTGACAAGATACACACCAAATGAACCACCAAACTACCAAGACACAACACTTAATATCAATAATAATCTCTACACAATACAGGTAGCTAACGGCAGGGCTAGGGTTAACAGCTAGCTAGTAACGTTGCATTGCTAGCATAAACAACAGCTAGAGTGGCTATAACATACTAAAACAAACAAAACTGACATCTTATCACAACAATCCAAGCAATAGACAAATAAATATCCTGTTGCTACTTACAGACTGGTCCAAATCAAGGGCGAAATCAAGAAGAGAAAGAACACATGAAATTCTCCAACTCTGTTTCTCTGTCAAAAACGGAGACTCCACTGACTGACCGGAAGTTCAGATAGATAATAACATCTACCAGTAGGTGGCGCCCAAACCATGCAATTTAGCCACAGGGACCAGAATACTGTAGGCATGGCGACAAGTTAGAAAAAGGGTTAACATGCAAAATTAGCAGCTCAAAAGTTAGTGCGGCACCATATGTCTCAATTGGGAGCGCAGTTGCCGAACAAATCGTCATACAGTGAAAACTATAAGTCACACGGCTTAGAAACTTACATTGTACGAATCAGCACAGTTATGGGAACGTTTCGATATATAATATGTGTATGAGCTGTTAAAACTGTAGGCATAGCAACAAGTTAGAAAAAGAGTAAAAATGCAAAATTAGCAGCTCAAAAGCTAGAGTGCAGCACCATACGTTTAAATGGGGAGCGCAGTTGCCGAACAAATCATCATACAGCGAAAAGTATAAGTCACACAGCTTAGATACTTACATTGTACGAATCAGCACAGTTGTGTGAAAGTTTTGATGTATAATATGTGTGTGAGCTTTCAAAACTGTAGGAGTGCCAGCAGTTTACAAAATGTGTAAATATTTTAAAAGCAACAGCTGCCACCACTCTAAAAACATAATGATACTGAACATTCCACCAGCAGTTTCAATGGCACAAAAATGACTATTAAAAGTTAAATTACTAAAAAACTATAAAAAATATCAAAAATCTGAATACATCCGTTAAAGAGCTAAACATCGTGAACATTTTAAAGTTTGAATGAAGTTTCTAGCACAAAGTATGAAGAAGTTATAAAGGAGACAAAAAACGGGGAGAATAATAATAACTAGAAAGTACATTTCCTGGAGAAAATGTGAGGTGGGCTAGCTGCTGCAGCTGTATGCAACAGCTACTGCTAGAACTACTATGGACAAGGCAATCTCCATGCACCCACCTGCGAAGACCGTGCGTCTCTAGCCCACTCAGTTGTTGAGTTGAGTTGTGGGGTCTGTTGCGTGGACAGTGGCCTGGTGGTGAGACTCCGCCCCCTCAGGTCAGAGCTGGTCGAGGACAGTGTACCCCTCTCCGGGCCACCTACCCGCCCGCACCGGTGAAGACCATGTGTCTCTAGCCCACTCAGGGACTGAGTTGTGGGGCCGTGGCGTGGTGATGAGACTCCACCCACTCAGGTCAGAGCCAGTCGGGGACAGTGTACCCCTCTCCGGGCCACCTACCCGACTCCACCATGAAGACGTCCGGGCAGTCTCCTTGCACCCACTGGTGAAGACTGTGTGTCTCTAGCTCAATCAGGGGCTGAGTTGTGGGGTCTGTGGCGTGGTGGCGAGACCACCACGCCACCACGATGAGAAAGAAAGAAAGAAAGAAAGAAAGAAGGAAGGAAGGAAGGATGGAAGGAAGGAAGGATGGAAGGAAGGAAGGAAGCAAGGATGGAAGGAAGGATGGAAGGAAGGAAGGATGGAAGAAAGGAAGGAAGGATGCAAGGAAGGAAGGAGGGAAGGAAGGATGGATGAAAGAAAGAAAGTAAGAAAGATGGATGGATGGATGAAAGAAAGATAGAAGGATGGATGAAAGAAAGATGGAAGGATGGATGAAAGAAAGAAAGAAAGAAAGAAAGAAGGATGGATGGATGGATGGATGGATGGATGAAAGAAAGAAAGAAAGAAAGAGAAGGAAGGAAGGAAGGAAGGATGGAAGGAAGGAAGGAAGGAAGGATGGAAGGAAGGAAGGAAGGAAGGAAGGAAGGAAGGAAGGAAGGAAGGAAGGATGGAAGGAAGGAAGGAAGGAAAGAAGGGAAGGAAGGAAGGAAAGGAAGGAAGGAAGGAAGGAAGGATGGATGGATAGAAGGAAGGAAGGATGGAAGGAAGGATGGATGCAAGGAAGGAAGGAGGGAAGGAAGGAAGGATGGATGAAAGAAAGAAAGTAAGAAAGATGGATGGATGGATGAAAGAAAGATAGAAGGATGGATGAAAGAAAGATAGAAGGATGGATGAAAGAAAGAAAGAAAGAAAGAAAGAAAGATGGATGGATGAAAGAAAGAAAGAAAGAAAGAAAGAAAGAAAGAAAGAAAGAGAAGGAAGGAAGGATGGAAGGAAGGATGGAAGGATGGAAGGAAGGAAGGAAGGAAGGAAAGAAAGGAAGGAAGGAAAGATGGATGGAAGGAAGGAAAGGAAGGAAGGAAGGAAGGAAGGAAGGATGGATGGATAGAAGGAAGGAAGGAAGGAAGGAAGGAAGGAAGGAAGGAAGGAAGGAAGGAAGGAAGGAAGGAAGGAAGGAAGGAAAGATGGATGGAAGGAAGGATGGAAGGATGGATGGAAGGAAGGAAAGGAAGAAAGGAAGGAAGGAAGGAAAGAAGGAAGGATGGAAGGAAGGATGGATGGAAGGATGGATGGATGAAGGAAGGAAGGAAGGAAGGAAGGAAGGAAGGGAAGAAAGGAAGGATGGATGGAAGGAAGGAAGGAAGGAAGGAAGGAAGGAAAAAAGGATGGAAGAAAGGAAGGAAGGAAGGAAGGAAGGAAAGGAAGGAAGGAAGGAATGAATATGAATGCTACCACAATAGTCATAAAAGGGTGCCTGTACAGAGAGCCTGCACGTGTCCCCAAATTCAAATCCCAACTGACACTGTGAGCATCCTCTCATTCACTTCAATGGAAAGGCATGTCCGATTCAGACAGCTCTCTCTCAAAAAGTATAAATGTCACAGCCTAGATATTGACACCGTAGGAATCCTGAGAAAATGCTGAACATTTAAGGATATGATATGTCCGTGTAGCTTAAAAACTGTAGGCATGGCGACGAGTTAGAAAAAGGGTAAAAATGCAAAATTAGCAGCTCAAAAGCTAGAGTGTGGGCCCATACGTTTCAATGGGGAGCACAGTTGCCGAACAAATCGTCATACCGTGAAAACTATAAGTCACACAGCTTAGATACCTATATTGTACGAATCAGCACAGTTGTGTGAAAGTTTTGATGTATAATACGTGTGTGAGCTTTCAAAACTGTAGGAGTGCCAGCAGTTTACAAAATGTGTAAATATTTTCAAAGCAACAGCTGCCACCACTCTAAAAACATAATGATACTGAACATTCCACCAGCAGTTTCAATGGCACAAAAATGACTATTAAAAGTTAAATTACTAAAAAACTATAAAAAATATCAAAAATCTGAATACATCCGTTAAAGAGCTAAACATCGTGAACATTTTAAAGTTTGAATGAAGTTTCTAGCACAAAGTATGAAGAAGTTATAAAGGAGACAAAAAACGGGGAGAATAATAATAACTAGAAAGTACATTTCCTGGAGAAAATGTGAGGTGGGCTAGCTGCTGCAGCTTTATGTAACAGCTACTGCTAGTACTACTACGGACCAGGCAATCTCCATGCACCCACCAGCGAAGACCGTGCGTCTCTAGCCCAATCAGGGGCTGAGTTGTGGGGCCTGTGGCATGGATAGTGGCATGGTGGTGAGACTCCTCCCCCTCAGGTTAGAGCTGGTCGAGGACAGTGTACCCCTCTCCGGGCCACCTACCCGCCCGCACCGGTGAAGACCGTGCGTCTAGCCCAATCAGGGGCTGAGTTGTGGGGCCGTGGCGTGGATAGTGGCGTGGTGGTGAGACTCCACCCCCTCAGGTCAGAGCTGGTCGAGGACAGTGTACCCCTCTCCGTGCCACCTACCCGCCCGCACCGGTGAAGACCATGTGTCTCTAGCCCACTCAGGGGCTGAGTTGTGGGGCCGTGGCGTGGATAGTGGCGTGGGGGTGAGACTCCGCCCCCTCAGGTCAGAGCCAGTCACGGACAGTGTAGCCCTCTCCGGGCCACCTACCTGACTCAACCGGTGAAGACCGTGTGTCTCTAGCCCACTCAGGGGCTGAGTTGTGGGGCCCGTGGCGTGGATAGTGGCGTGCTGGTTAGGCCCCGCCCCCTTGGGTCACAGCTAGTCGGGGACAGTTCAGTGACCTCTGGGCAATTTCAATGCATCCACCAATGAAGACTGTGTCTCTAGCCCACTCAGGGGTTGAGTTGTGGGGCCCGTGGCGTGGATAGTGGCGTGGTGATGAGACTCCACCCCCTCAGGTCAGAGCCAGTCGGGGACAGTGTTACCCTCTCCGGGCCACCTACCTGACTCCACCATGAAGACCTCCGAGCAGTCTCCTTGCACCCACTGGTGAAGACTGTGTGTCTCTAGCTCAATCAGGGGCTGAGTTGTGGGGTCTGTGGCGTGGTGGCAAGACCACCACGCCACCACGAAGAGAAAGAAAGAAAGAAAGAAAGAAAGAAAGAAAGAAACAAGGAAGGATGGAAGGAAGGATGGAAGGAAGGAAGAAAGGATGGAAGGAAGGAATGATGGAAGGAAGGATGGATGGAAGGATGGATGGAAGGATGGAAGGAAGGATGGAAGGAAGGATGGAAGGAAGCAAGGATGGAAGGAAGCAAGGATGGAAGGAAGGATGGAAGGATGGAAGGAAGGATGCAAGGAAGGAAGGAAGGAGGGAAGGAAGGATGGATGGATGAAAGAAAGATACAAAGTAAGAAAGATGGATGGATGAAAGAAAGAAAGAAAGAAAGATGGATGGATGGATGAAAGAAAGCAGGATGGATGGAAGAAAGAAATAAAGAAAGAAGGATGGATGGATGAAAGAAAGAAAGAAAGTAAGAAAGAAGGATGGATGGATGAAAGAAAGAAAGAAAGAAAGAAAAAAAGAAAGAAAGAAAGAAAGAAAGAAGGATGGATGGATGGATGGATGGATGGATGGATGGATGGATGAAAGAAAGAAAGAGAAAGAAGGAAGGAAGGAAGGAAGGAAGGAAGGAAGGAAGGAAGGAAGGAAGGATGGAAGGAAGGATGGAAGGAAGGAAGGATGGAAGGAAGGATGGAAGGAAGGAAGGAAGGAAGGAAGGAAAGATGGAAGGATGGATGGAAGGACAGGAAGGAAGGAAAGAAGGATGGATGGAAGGAAGGATGGAAGGAAGGAAGGAAGGAAGGAAAGAAGGAAGGAAGGAAAGGAAGGAAAGGAAGGAAAGGAAGGAAAGGAAGAAAGGAAGGAAAGAAGGAAGGAAGGATGGAAGGAAGGATGGAAGGAAGGATGGATGGAAGGAAGGAAGGGAAGAAAGGATGGATGGAAGGAAGGAATGAATGAATATGAATGCTACCACAATAGTCATAAAAGGGTGCCTGTACAGAGAGCATGCACGTGTCCCCAAATTCAAATCCCAACTGACACTGTGAGCATCCTCTCATTCACTTCAATGGAAAGGCATGTTGGCTTCAGACAGCTCTCTCTCAAAAAGTATAAATGTCACAGCCTAGATATTGACACCGTAGGAATCCTGAGAAAATGTTGAACATTTTAGGATATGATATGTCCATGTAGCTTAAAAACTGTAGGCATGGCGACGTGTTAGAAAAAGGGTAAAAATGCAAAATTAGCAGCTCAAAAGGTAGAGTGTGGGCCCATACGTTTCAATGGGGAGCGCAGTTGCCGAACAAATCGTCATACAGCGAAAACTACAAGTCACACGGCTTAGATACTTATATTGTACGAATCAGCACAGTTATGGGAACGTTTCGATATATAATATGTGTATGAGCCTGTTAAAACTGTAGGCATAGCGACAAGTTAGAAAAAGAGTAAAAATGCAAAATTAGCAGCTCAAAAGCTAGAGTGTGTTGCCATACGTTTCAATGAGGAGCGCAGTTGCCGAACAAATCGTCATACAGCGAAAACTATAAGTCACACTGCTTAGATACTTACATTGTACGAATCAGCACAGTTGTGTGAATGTTTTGATGTATAATATGTGTGTGAGCTTTCAAAACTGTAGGAGTGCCAGCAGTTTACAAAATGTGTGAATATTTTCAAAGCAACTGCTGCCACCACTCTAAAAACATAAAGTTTCTGAACATTCCAAAAGCATTTCAAGCAGTTTCAATAGGACAAAAAAATGTTTTAAAAGTTAAATTTCTTAAAAACTATAAAAAATATCAAAAATCTGAATGGATCCGTTCAAGAGCTGAACGTCATGAACATTTTAAAGTTTGATTGAAGTTTCTAGCACAAAGTATGAAGAACTAGTTAAGGTTCAAAAAAGCGGGGAGAATAATAATAATAATAACTAGAAAGTACATTTCCTGGAGAAAATGTGAGGTGGGCTAGCTGCTGCAGCTGTATGTAACAGCTACTGCTAGAAATACTACGGACCAGGCAATCTCCATGCACCCACCGGCGAAGACCGTGCGTCTCTAGCCCACTCAGGGGCTGAGTTGTGGGGTCTGTGGCGTGGACAGTGGCATGGTGGTGAGACTCCGCCCCCTCAGGTCAGATCTGGTCGAGGACAGTGTACCCCTCTCCGGGCCACATACCCGCCCGCACCGGTGAAGACCATGTGTCTCTAGCCCAATCAGGGGCTGAGTTGTGGGGCCCGTGAAGTGGTGGTGAGACTCCGCCCCCTCAGGTCAGAGCTGGTCGAGGACAGTGTACCCCTCTCCGGGCCACCTATCCGCCCGCACCGGTGAAGACCATGTGTCTCTAGCCCACTCGGGCTGAGTTGTGGGGCCGTGGCGTGGATAGTGGCGTGGGGGTGAGACTCCGCCCCCTCAGGTCAGAGCCAGTCAGGGACAGTGTAGCCCTCTCCGGGCCACCTACCTGACTCAACCGGTGCAGACCGTGTGTCTCTAGCCCACTCAGGGGCTGAGTTGTGGGGCCCGTGGCGTGGATAGTGGCGTGCTGGTTATGCCCCGCCCCCTTGGGTCACAGCTAGTCGTGGACAGTACAGTGACCTCTGGGCAATTTCAATGCATCCACAAATGAAGACTGTGTCTCTAGCCCACTCAAGAGTTGAGTTGTGGGGCCCGTGGCGTGGATAGTGGCGTGGTGATGAGACTCCACCCCCTCAGGTCAGAGCCAGTCTGGGACAGTGTACCCCTCTCCGGGCCACCTACCTGACTCCACCATGAAGACCTCCGGGCAGTCTCCTTGCACCCACTGGTGAAGACTGTGTGTCTCTAGCTCAATCAGGGGCTGAGTTGTGGGGACTGTGGCGTGGTGGCGAGACCACCACGCCACCACGAAGAGAAATAAAGAAAGAAAGAAAGAAAGAAGGATGGAAGGAAGGATGGAAGGAAGGAAGGAAGGAAGGATGGAAGGAAGGAAGGAAGGAAGGAAGGATGGAAGGATGGAAGGAAGGATGGAAGGAAGCAAGGATGGAAGGAAGGATGGATGGAAGGATGCAAGGAAAGAAGGAAGGAGGGAAGGAAGGATGGATGGATGAAAGAAAGATACAAAGTAAGAAAGATGGATGGATGGATGGATGGATGGATGGATGGATGAAAGAAAGAAAGAAAGAAAGAAAGAAAGATGGATGGATGGATGGATGGATGGATGAAAGAAAGAAAGAAAGAAAGAAAGAAAGAAAGAAAGAAAGAAGGATGGATGGATGGATGGATGGATGGATGGATGGATGAAAGAAAGAAAGAAAGAAAGAAAGATAGAAAGAAAGAGAAAGAAAGAAAGAAAGAAAGAAAGAAAGAAAGAAAGAAAGAAAGAAAGAAAGAAAGATAGAAAGAAGGATGGATGGATGGATGGATGGATGGATGAAAGAAAGAAAGAAAAAGAAGGAAGGAAGGAAGGAAAGAAGGAAGGAAGGATGGAAGGAAGGATGGAAGGAAGGAAGGAAGGAAGGAAGGAAGGAAAGGAAGGAAGGAAGGAAGGAAGGAAGGAAGGAAGGAAGGAAGGAAGGAAGGAAGGAAGGAAGGATGGAAGGAAGGAAGGAAGGAAGGAAGGAAAGGAAGGAAGGATGGAAGGATGGAAGGAAGGAAAGAAGGAAGGAAAGATGGATGGAAGGAAGGATGGAAGGATGGATGGAAGGAAAGGAAGGAAGGAAGGAAGGAAGGAAGGAAGGAAGGATGGAAGGAAGGAAGGAAGGAAGGAAGGAAGGAAAGAAGGAAGGATGGAAGGAAGGAAGGATGGAAGGAAGGAAGGAAGGAAGGGAAGAAAGGAAGGATGGATGGAAGGAAGGAAGGAAAGAAGGATGGAAGGAAGGAAGTGAATGAATGAATATGAATGCTACCACAATAGTCATAAAAGGGTGCCTGTACAGAGAGCCTGCACGTGTCCCCAAATTCAAATCCCAACTGACACTGTGAGCATCCTCTCATTCACTTCAATGGAAAGGCATGTCCGATTCAGACAGCTCTCTCTCAAAAAGTATAAATGTCACAGCCTAGATATTGACACCGTAGGAATCCTGAGAAAATGCTGAACATTTTAGGATATGATATGTCCGTGTAGCTTTAAAACTGTAGGCATGGCGATGAGTTAGAAAAAGGGTAAAAATGCAAAATTAGCAGCTCAAAAGGTAGTTTGGGCCCATACGTTTCAATGGAGAGCGCAGTTGCCGAACAAATCGTCATACAGCGAAAACTATAAGTCACACGGCTTAGATACTTACATTGTACGAATCAGCACAGTTATGGGAAGGTTTCGATATATAATATGTGTATGAGCTGTTAAAACTGTAGGCATAGCGACAAGTTAGAAAAAGAGTAAAAATGCAAAATTAGCAGCTCAAAAGCTAGAGTGCGTTGCCATACGTTTCAATGAGGAGCGCAGTTGCCGAACAAATCGTCATACAGCGAAAACTATAAGTCATACGGCTTAGATACTTACATTGTACGAATCAGCACAGTTGTGTGAACATTTTGATGTATAATATGTGTGTGAGCTTTCAAAACTGTAGGAGTGCCAGCAGTTTACAAATTGTGTGAATATTTTCAAAGCAACTGCTGCCACCACTCTAAAAACATAACATTTCTGAACATTCCAAAAGCATTTCAAGCAGTTTCAATAGGACAAAAAAATGTTTTAAAAGTTAAATTTCTTAAAAACTATAAAAAATATCAAAAATCTGAATGGATCCGTTCAAGAGCTGAACGTCATGAACATTTTAAAGTTTGAATGAGGTTTCTAGCACAAAGTATGAAGAACTAGTAGAGGTTCAAAAAAGCGGGGAGAATAATAATAATAAAGAAAGAAAGAAAGAAATAGTGGGAATATCACAAGTTGGGCTAGCTTCTGCAAGCTAGCCCACCTAACTAGAAAGTACATTTCCTGGAGAAAATGTGAGGTGGGCTAGCTGCTGCAGTTGTATGTAACAGCTACTGCTAGAACTACTACGGACAAGGCAATCTCCATGCACCCACCGGCGAAGACTGTGCGTCTCTAGCCCAATCAGGGGCTGAGTTGTGGGGTCTGTGGTGTGGACAGTGGCATGGTGGTGAGACTCCGCCCCCTCAGGTCAGAGCTGGTCGAGGACAGTGTACCCCTCTCCGGGCCACCTACCCGCCCGCACCGGTGAAGACCATGTGTGTCTAGCCTACTCAGGGGCTGAGTTGTGGGGCCATGGCGTGGATAGTGGCGTGGGGGTGAGACTCCGCCCCCTCAGGTCAGAGCCAGTCAGGGACAGTGTAGCCCTCTCCGGGCCACCTACCTGACTCAACCGGTGAAAACCGTGTCTCTAGCCCACTCAGGGGCTGAGTTGTGGGGCCCGTGGCGTGGATAGTGGCGTGCTGGTTAGGCCCCACCCCCTTGGGTCACAGCTAGTCGGGGACAGTACAGTGACCTCTGGGCAATTTCAATGCATCCACCAATGAAGACTGTGTCTCTAGCCCACTCAGGGGTTGAGTTGTGGGGCCCGTGGCATGGATAGTGGCGTGGTGATGAGACTCCACCCCCTCAGGTCAGAGCCAGTCAGGGACAGTGTACCCCTCTCCGGGCCACCTACCTGACTCCACCATGAAGACGTCCGGGCAGTCTCCTTGCACCCACTGGTGAAGACTGTGTGTCTCTAGCTCAATCAGGGGCTGAGTTGTGGGGTCTGTGGCGTGGTGTCGAGACCACCACGCCACCATGAAGAGAAAGAAAGAAAGAAAGAAAGAAAGAAAGAAGGATGGAAGGATGGAAGGAAGGATGGAAGGATGGATGGAAGGAAGGATGAAAGGAAGGAAGGAAGGAAGGAAGGAAGGA
The DNA here is from genome assembly GCF_949987555.1 of Borostomias antarcticus. NCBI lineage: Eukaryota > Metazoa > Chordata > Actinopteri > Stomiiformes > Stomiidae > Borostomias > Borostomias antarcticus. The sequence continues at coordinate 159,202 of NW_028176388.1, forward strand.
AGGAAGGAAGGAAGGATGGAAGGAAGGAAGGAAGGAAGGAAGGAAGGAAGGATGGATGGAAGGATGGAAGGAAGGAAGCAAGGAAGGAAGGAAGGATGGAAGGATGGATGGAAGGAAGGATGCAAGGAAGGAAGGAAGGATGCAAGGAAGGAAGGAAGGAATGAAAGAAAGCAGGATGGATGGAAGAAAGAAATAAAGAAAGAAGGATGGATGGATGAAAGAAAGAAAGAAAGAAAGTAAGAAAGAAGGATGGATGGATGAAAGAAAGAAAGAAAAAAAGAAAGAAAGAAAGAAAGAAAGAAAGAAAGAAAGAAAGAAAGAAGGATGGATGGATGGATGGATGGATGGATGGATGGATGAAAGAAAGAAAGAGAAAGAAGGAAGGAAGGAAGGAAGGAAAGAAGGAAGGAAGGAAGGATGGAAGGAAGGAAGGATGGAAGGAAGGAAGGATGGAAGGAAGGATGGAAGGAAGGAAGGAAGGAAGGAAGGAAAGATGGAAGGATGGATGGAAGGAAAGGAAGGAAGGAAAGAAGGATGGATGGAAGGAAGGATGGAAGGAAGGAAGGAAGGAAGGAAAGAAGGAAGGAAGGAAAGGAAGGAAAGGAAGGAAAGGAAGGAAAGGAAGGAAAGGAAGAAAGGAAGGAAAGAAGGAAGGAAGGATGGAAGGAAGGATGGATGGAAGGAAGGAAGGGAAGAAAGGATGGATGGAAGGAAGGAATGAATGAATATGAATGCTACCACAATAGTCATAAAAGGGTGCCTGTACAGAGAGCATGCACATGTCCCCAAATTCAAATCCCAACTGACACTGTGAGCATCCTCTCATTCACTTCAATGGAAAGGCATGTTGGCTTCAGACAGCTCTCTCTCAAAAAGTATAAATGTCACAGCCTAGATATTGACACCGTAGGAATCCTGAGAAAATGCTGAACATTTTAGGATATGATATGTCCATGTAGCTTAAAAACTGTAGGCATGGCGACGTGTTAGAAAAAGGGTAAAAATGCAAAATTAGCAGCTCAAAAGGTAGAGTGTGGGCCCATACGTTTCAATGGGGAGCGCAGTTGCCGAACAAATCGTCATACAGCGAAAACTACAAGTCACACGGCTTAGATACTTATATTGTACGAATCAGCACAGTTATGGGAACGTTTCGATATATAATGTGTATGAGCTGTTAAAACTGTAGGCATAGCGACAAGTTAGAAAAAGAGTAAAAATGCAAAATTAGCAGCTCAAAAGCTAGAGTGTGTTGCCATACGTTTCAATGAGGAGCGCAGTTGCCGAACAAATCGTCATACAGCGAAAACTATAAGTCACACTGCTTAGATACTTACATTGTACGAATCAGCACAGTTGTGTGAATGTTTTGATGTATAATATGTGTGTGAGCTTTCAAAACTGTAGGAGTGCCAGCAGTTTACAAAATGTGTGAATATTTTCAAAGCAACTGCTGCCACCACTCTAAAAAAAAAAAAAATCTGAACATTCCAAAAGCATTTCAAGCAGTTTCAATAGGACAAAAAATAGTTTTAAAAGTTAAATTTCTAAAAAACTATAACAAATATCAAAAATCTGAATGGATCCGTTCAAGAGCTGAACGTCATGAACATTTTAAAGTTTGAATGAGGTTTCTAGCACAAAGTATGAAGAACTAGTAGAGGTTCAAAAAAGCGGGGAGAATAATAATAATAACTAGAAAGTACATTTCCTGGAGAAAATGTGAGGTGGGCTAGCTGCTGCAGCTGTATGTAACAGCTACTGCTAGAAATACTACGGACCAGGCAATCTCCATGCACCCACCGGCGAAGACCGTGCGTCTCTAGCCCACTCAGGGGCTGAGTTGTGGGGTCTGTGGCGTGGACAGTGGCATGGTGGTGAGACTCCGCCCCCTCAGGTCAGATCTGGTCGAGGACAGTGTACCCCTCTCCGGGCCACATACCCGCCCGCACCGGTGAAGACCATGTGTCTCTAGCCAAGGTTAGCATCACTGAACATTTAAGTTCTGATTTCTTAATGTCACTCCTTTTGTTACCATCGATAAATAGCAGCAGACATCAGTTATTGCAATCCCCAGCACACACTACACAAGGTCAGGTTCACAGTTCAATGCCACAGGCTTTATAATTCAGGCTTTATTTAACACATTTTACTGATTGGTTGTTGATTGGAAGCTTGTGATATCAGGATAGTCTCACCAGTCTAGAGTAATTGTGATGCTGCTTTAGGTTATCCTGAGGCTGAGTAATCGTGACTGTGCCTGCCTTAGGTTGTCCCAGAAGTTTGAATGTGGGATCTTACCCGTCATTGGCTAACCAGCCTTCCATACTCGCCTTATACAGGAACTGATTAGGCATCAGAGACTGATTATACTGTTGGTTTTAAATGTTTTGTCAAGTTCATATAAGGAGGTGCAGCAGGGGTGTGGTAACCTTTTGCTTCCAATCTCGTTGTTTTGTCAATGTTCATATATCAAGAATCAGGTCACAAGAGTCCATGATTGAGGAGGGGCAGCATGTGGTCCTGGTGTGGCAACCTCTCTGCAGCAGGAGAGCAGTAGAAGAGACTGGCTGGTAGGCAGAAGCACAGTGGTGTTGTGGATCCTTTAACAGGGGGCTCTTGCAGGGGCCTTCTCTGCAGGGGGCTCTGGGGAAGGCTTGGGGATGCAGGCTGCACTGATGGAGGTAGGGCGCCTCTTAGACACCAACACTCTCTCTGTGTTCCACCTGGGCATCGACCTCTGGTCCGCTCTCATCAATGAACTCCACCTGCAGCAAGACACATTATTCCAGAGTGCATCCCAAGGACAACAACTAAGAACATACAAAAATGTGATGTTATAAAACACCATTTTCTATTTTGACACCATACCTTGAAACAACTTCTTGATCGCCTGAGGGCTGCAGGTACAGACTGGGACTTGTCCTGGGCTGGGGACAGTTCCACCTTGCATGGCAGTTGGGGACAGGCTTGGCAGCCCCCCTCTGTGCTGAGGTGGGTGCCTGGACCCCCTCTTTCAAAGTCACCCTCTCTGCTGTGAGGTGGGATCCTCCGTCCGTCCCTCCCACCCTCCCAGCCTCTAACTCCTTCACTCTCTGCGAGGCTGGGGCAGCAGGCCAGGTGGTGAGGCCTGCTGCAACGGAGGACCCACCTACTTTGGTTACATTGAGAGTATTGTACATTTATGGTAAATTAAACTTTTGCTCTGTCAAACTATGCTCTTTCAATCTATACTTTCTTACACTACTTATCTAAACTTTAATCTACAGGTAAAATCTTTAATATAATACTTAAATTATTTAATCTAAACTATGCTGTAATACAAAAAGGTTCCACAAATGTTTGCTTGAATAATTTAGCTTCAAAAAGGTCTTGCTTCATAAGTTGGGTTTTGTTAAGTTAAGTGATATGTGGAGTATTCTCTTTTAGCCGCTAGGGGGAGACGTACACCTTTGAGTTAGATATCGTTTGTGGTTTCGTCTAGTTCAAGCTGGTCTCAGTATGTTTGCCGACAGCTGACGATGGACCTTCGTTGTTTCACAAGTTGTGCGTAAATGCAATATGTGAGTATATCATTCACCATGTTAATGTCTGTACACTGTGATTCTTTGTATTGGTAGCAGCACTGTATCTGTGGAATTTAGTTACTGCTAGTTACCTGAATTAGCTACTTACTTAGCTTCTGTTTTCTGAGCTACATTGCTGAGCTAGGTTACATTCTTACTTTGTACCATATCTTACAGTTTCTGATATTAATTTAGTAATATTTCTTGTGTTGTTATTATAGTAATTCTAATCATGTAAATGCATATCCAGATATATTTGTAATACAATCTTTATTTTTGATTGTAGGGATCCCCGCGACCGGTACTGCACTAATTACATCGTATCTTCACCTACTCAACCAGTTAAATTCAAGAGAGGAAACTAGCCTTTCATACAGTAATACTTACGACATGTGGGAGGTTAATACGCAGTACACAGGGTTGTGATAGCTGTAGTAGGTCTGAAGTACACCAGATTGGAGACAGTGCTGTGGTCGAGAGATGAAAATGTGATCGAGGAGGGTGTTTTTCTCAGTGGTGGCGGTTCTGATCAGTTGTGTGTATCCTCGTGACTGAAGGAGCGCAAAGATGGGCTTGCTCTTGTTGTTGGGCATCAGATCCTCGTTGAAGTCTCCACAGATGATGCTGGGATGGTGATCTAGTATCTCCAATGAGTCCAGGAGGTTGCGCAGGTTTGGTAGAAATTGTGCAAGACTGTAGAGCGGAGGTCTGTAAATGGCAGCAATCAATGCATTCACTGGGGCTTCGACCTTGACAACGAAAAACTCTAGGTCTGTCACGTTCTGAAAGTACTGCATGGGTCGTACCTGAAGGTTGTTTCTCACATATATGGCCACTCCACCACCGCTTCTTTGTGCTAGATGAGGGTTGTTTGTGTATGACACATGCCTGTTGCGTTTAAACATGCTGTAGCCTTCCAACTGGAGATTATCTGCAACCAGGGAGCCTGACAGGTGGGTCTCTGTGAAACACAAAATATCTGCAAGGCGCAACTCGTGATGAGTCTTGATATCATCAATATGTGACAACAGTCCCTCCGTGTTGTGATGAATAACTGTAAGTGTGGGAGTCATGCTTACGGTCTGAGCATTTCTGAAGAGCGGCATTGCATTGTCTAATGTGACTTTCCTCATGTCTCTCAGGGACGTGGTGATTTCAGGATTAGCATATATTTTCTTTTCATCAAAGTCGGTGATGTGCAATCCATGAAGTGAGGTAGTTCTACTCAGTGCCACATACGCCATCCCCGGCTCAAAAACTCTCTTCAATGAAACCACTGCGGACACTGTTGTCATGCCTTGGACCTTAAGAGTAGTGCATGCGAAGGCCAGTTTCATGGGGAATTGGCGCCTAACAACTCCTTTTCTGCTCAAGGACTCCTCTACTCTCTCAATGTACACAACATTGTCAGGCCCGTTGGGTATCTTGTTTCGGTGTCTCTGTCCTGCACTCACATTGTCAAGCTGAAGTCCCAGCATGTGTACAACCGTCCTGCCATCCTGAACGTGGGTAACTATTCTGGCGACATTGCCAAAGGAGCCATTTACCAGTCCGTCCTCCACATCAATGTTTTTGGTGAGCATCACACGAGCACCCTCTGCCGCTTGCAATCTGTCTGCTAGATCTCCTTTGCGCCCTACAAACGGTACACTAACTCTCTCCATCCGTCCTGTGAGAGGATCCTTCTTGTAATCATCTGCATCAACATTGACAAAATCCGAATGGAGGACAGACATTGTGTTTGTGTTGTGCTTGTCCACCTCTTTGTTGGTAGCGAATATATGCAGCACTTCAATAGGCAAACTCACTGGGTCACTCACAGCCTGGACCAGCAAAGATCTGTCTGCTTCAGATAAGGCCTCTCCTTTCTGTTTCACTCTGATCCTGTTTAGCAGCTCAGCAAAGGCAATGTCCTCTCTCTGTCGCATGATCTCTGTGAGCGTGATCATTTGGAAATGGTCTTGCCAAAAATCAAGCATGTGCTCCTCAAACACACACAGAGGTTTAGCGTTCCCAAGCGGTGGCAGTTGATAGAAGTCTCCGACAGCTAGAACTGACATACCACCAAAAGGTTTCTTGCTTCCTTTTATCTGTTGCAGCCTCCAGTTCACATAGGCAAAGAGAGGTTTGGAGACCATTGATACTTCATCGATGACGAGTATCTCAGCATTTGACAGCGTTGCCCTCACTTCATCTAAAGTGTTTCCGAGTCCTTGATATGGAGGCTTAAGGCTTCTGGGAAGTTTGAGGATAGAATGAAGCGTTTTGCCTGATATGTTGAAGGCAGCAGTGCCGGTGAATGCAGACAATAGAACAGTGGGCATTGACATGTCACTTTCCTCACAGACACGGGGGAGTTTGCACAGTATCTTTGTGGCCTCTGTATAGATGCACTTAATAAGATGTGATTTGCCAGTACCAGCGCCACCGGTGACAAAGTAGAAGAACTGTCCGGGAGTCTCACCATACACGCGTTTCATGCACCAGTCTCTGACCGTGTAGAAGATGGATGCTTGGGTCTGATTTAGGCTTTGGTACATCTTGCGCACAACTGCAGGGCTTATCTGTGGTCCCTCAATTAAGGGTGCAGTACCTCCTCTTTCCACTCTGGAAGCCGTGTATTCAGGGACATCATCTTGTTCGTTGTGTTCGTCAGGGTTTACTTCTTCACGTTCTGAAATGCACTCCAGTCTGACCAACTCTGTTTCAGGTGCCAGCGTTGTCCATGCATCCTCAATGGGTCCTTGTTGTTGAAAGTCCTCGATGGCTTTCTCAATGGCAGTGTTGTGTTTATCATACACAGACCTGTTTCTGTTGACAATTACACACACCCGCTCAGTATACTGTGTTCCCGGGAGTTGCACAGAAGCACCGGCATAAAATGATTCATACGACTGGAATCCATGACACTTCAGCTGTGCATCTGAGCGGTAGGGCTCATATCAAGGATCAAAGGATTTATGTCCCAGAAGGATTTGGAAAAACTTGTCCATGCGTTTATCTTCAGTAGACTCGACTACTGTAACGGCATGTATACAGGTCTCTCTAAAAAATCGATCAGACAGCTGCAGCTGATTCAGAACGCTGCTGCTCGAGTCCTCACTAAGACTAAGAAAGTGGAGCATATCACACCAGTACTAAGGTCTTTACACTGGCTTCCTGTCTGTCAAAGAATTGACTTTAAAATACTGCTGTTGGTTTATAAAGCACTGAATGGTCTAGGGCCAAAATATATTTCTGATCTGCTCATATGCTATGAACCATCCAGACCCCTCAGGTCATCTGGCACAGGTCTGCTTTCTGTCCCCAGAGTTAAAACAAAACATGGAGAAGCAGCATTCAGTTTTTATGCTCCACATATCTGGAACAAACTTCCAGAAAACTGCAGGTCTGCTGCAACTCTTGGTTCTTTTAAAACAAGCCTGAAGACTTTTCTTTTTGCCACTGCTTTCTAAGAGGAGCTATGTTTATCAGTATACTGCACTGTAACTTTTATTCCTGTATTCTATTTGTCCTGCTTTTTGTTTAAATGTCTATAATGACTTGCTTTTTGTTAGACTTCCTGGTTAGACGTCCTGGTTAGACGTCCTGGTTAGACTTCCTGGTTGGACGTCCTGGTTAGACGTCCTGGTTAGACGTCCTGGTTAGACTTCCTGGTTAGACTTCCTGGTTGGACGTCCTGGTTAGACGTCCTGGTTAGACGTCCTGGTTAGACGTCCTGGTTAGACGTCCTGGTTAGGCTTCCTGGTTAGGCTTCCTGGTTAGGCTTCCTGGTTAGGCTTCCTGGTTAGACTTCCTGGTTAGACTTCCTGGTTAGACATCCTGGTTAGACTTCCTGGTTAGACTTCCTGGTTAGACATCCTGGTTAGACTTCCTGGTTAGACTTCCTGGTTAGACGTGCACTCAGTCAGTCAGTTTACTTGAAGTTGAGAGACTAGAGGGCAACCGGGGAAACTAGCAATGAATGAGTCCGTCACGTGTGTGCGTTAGCTGTTAATGTCTTACCGTTACTAAAAAAGGGACGATTTGCTTTTCTTTCTTTTCTAAACAAATGTCCTCTTATTCTATTCTATCCTGAGAATGACTATTTTTACTTCATGTTGACTCTTCTGATCTGAGCATATTTTTGGATTCTTTCCCTTCTTTGAAGTACCTGATTGTAGAAACTGTTTTAATGCTTTTAATTTGTCCTGCCTTTTGTTTTAAATGTCTATAATGTCTTGCTTTTTGTTTTAATGCTTTTAATGTCTCATGTAAAGCACCTTGAATTGCCCTGTGGCTGAAATGTGCTATATAAATAAACTTGCCTTGCCTTGCCTTGCCTTGCCTAGGGCAGGTAGAGTTTCAGCAACGTGCCATAAAACTTCTCTGAGTTTTTTTGCTGTGAAAAACGGGCATATCTGATGATGGCAGGTTTCCCCTTTGAGCGCTTTTGAATGAATCCTTTGTCATTATTAAGTCGAATTACATTTTTACTGTTCCTGTGTCTCCCATAGACTACTCTGTAGGTTGATGCAAAGTCTGCCATGCACATTGTTTCAAATTCAGGTGTGTGGGGCCTGGCTTTGTATTTGTCCGGTAACCCTGACATCCAAACATCCTCAGAGTCTGGCGATTTGTTCTCCAGGTATTTAACAGGAAGGCTCATTCTCAGTGCGTCGTCATCTGTGGGTATGTATAAAACGCTGCGTGAACAGGATTTCAGTTTCAAACTACATGTGCGGGCAACAGCCTCCTGAGCGCTAACCTCTCTGTTTTTTGAGTAGGCCTGCATGATCTGTTTCATTTGTTCCCGATCAGATGTGTTGGCTTGACTAGTATCTTTCATTACTGTCTTGAGATAGTCGCTCATCTCGTGCTCTGCTTTTGAAATATAGGACAGCATGTACATAATGCAACAGTAAGGATTCAGTATGAATTGGATATCCATGTTGGCATTCCAAGCCCTCAGCAAGTGGGGATTATATCCGTTCACCCAACAGTCTTTTGGATCACGCTTCATGACAATCACGCTGGCGTTGGTGAGTGACTCCACATTGTCTACATATTCCTCATAGCTTAAGTTGCATTGGGCGAGTAGCTGTGGGGTGTTTTCAAAAGTAGCTTTGGGGTCGTTAAGCAGGTCCCACACAGGTTTCAGTTTTGCTTTAGCTCTCTCTGGAGTCAACCCTGGTTGTTCATTGGCTTCACTGACCTGTGGTGGCATAGGTCTAGTTACCATTGTTTTCCTCACAGGCGGTTTGGGAAATCCAAATCTGCAGTGTTTGTTGCCTTTCTTGCATGACTTTGAATGGTTTTTGCTATGAGTCTGTACCTCTGTCACAATTTTATATAGTTCAGGGTCTGCATTTTGGTCGGGCAGTTTGCATGTTATGTACTTGTCAACAAAGTCACACACTTTCTGATCAGGGTCTTCCTCAAATACAGGTGTGTTCTGGCACCAAACCAAAAGATGGATGTGAGGAGATCCACGTGCTTGATATTCCACACGAATGAAGAAGTCTATCACTTCACCGATGGGCTGTGCAGGTGACATGAGCAAATCTCTCATCAGCGCGTCAACTCTCTTCTCAAACATGCGCATGCAGGTGACGGGGTTACTTCGCAGTATTTCACATTTTGTGGCCCAGTCTAACTCTGAAAAGTCTACCTGTTGACCCTGTTGTGCCTTTATTGCTGTTATCACTTCAGGCCATCTCATTTCTGCTGCGCTGAACGTAAGGAAAAAAGTTGGTGTTCCCAGTTGTCTGAGCATGGAAAACAAATCCCTTAGTGTTTTCTCCCAGTAGGCTGGAGTCCCTCTCAGTGGCGCCATAAATCTGGTTACATCTTTGTTCTCCACCAGCCTCTGAACCTCACGTTTGTCCTGCAGCAATCTAGTGCTTATTCTGCGTCCATCTCTGGTCGTGGGCTTGCCTTTTCTGAGCTGTATGGACATACTGGAGGTGGCCATATGCATTTCTGTGACAAACTGTGCAAAAAATATGTAATTTGTGTCCATAGCAAAACGATTGTCGACACAGAACAGCCTCGCCTTGAAATATCCGCTTGGCGATAACTTCCTCATTCTGTTGACCTCATCTAAGGTGTTCTCTCCAGTGGGGAACTGAACGGGGAAAGCCATAGCCTCCAATTTAGGAACTTTAAAAAAGCTGACTGGTCTGTTTCCCTCAGCAGGAGCGATACAATAAACACTGTCACTGTAGGTTAACATCTCATGTGCTATGTCAGCT
>NW_028176387.1:2500-10000 GCF_949987555.1 Borostomias antarcticus
ACCACACCATCTATACCATCTATAACCACACCATCTATAACCACACCATCTATACCATCTGTAACCACACCATCTATAACCACACCATCTATACCATCTGTAACCACACCATCTATAACCACACCATCTATAACCACACCATCCATACCATCTCTAACCACACCATCTCTAACCACACCATCTCTAACCACACCATCTCTAACCACACCATCTCTAACCACACCATCTATAACCACACCATCTATAACCACACCATCTATAACCACACCATCTCTAACCACACCATCTATAACCACACCATCTATAACCACACCATCTCTAACCACACCTTATTGAAATACTGAAATTACTGAAATAAAAACAAAAAATGTATGTAAAATGAAAGATATGCTGGAATAAGGAGCTGTGTAAACAGAGCTGTATAATTCAGGAAGTGCTACCCTGACTCTTCCTCCTATTCTATCTGTCTTTTGCTGTTCTTTCACTTCTACTTCAGCACTAGATTATGCTCTTCCATGCTTGTTTAGAAAGAAGACGCACTTGTGAGTTCGGGTGAGTAGTAGTACACTGACTAGCTACGTTAAACGTGTAAGTGGCTTTGGATAAAAGCGTCTGCTAAAGGACAGTAATTCGCCTTATTCACCTCAGCTGCCATATTGGTCAGTCTGACGTAATCTGGGGTGCGGATGCGGAAGTGCCCGTTGACTTCAATGTTAAAAGTTCGCTGTAAAAACACCACTTCAAGAACCAAAATGGTCAAAATAACAGGCTGAATACACTATCGGGGTTACAAACTCATCATTACCAGACTCTGATTGTTTTTCACTGCCGTTGTTTTTGCGTTTGTAAATACATGGAGGTGAATGAGCCATAGTGAGCCGTCAGCTGCATTCACTCCCATGTATTTCCAAACGTGAAAACAACGGCAGTGGAAAACATGGTAATGATGAGAAAAAAAATCTTGGTCTGTTTTTAAAACCTTATACTTCTATTTCTATATGTACAGTATTTAGGTGACAGGTAGGGCACTAGGACCCAGTAGTGAGCGCTGGTTAGGAGAGGCTAGAGCCCTACCTGTCATATTTATATGAGAGTAAAGTTGAATCCAAGGTTCTTTGTTCGAGTCCAATCGTTGCCAGAATTTTTTTACACATTACTGATTATTGAACATTATATAAGTGATGTATTAATAATAAGTGAATATATACGTTTAGACACTTTTATCTACACAAATAAAAAAACAAAAGGAGAAAATCATACATTTTTGATGTGACCAAACTTGTATTTTCAGTCAGCCATTACTGTACTAAAACAAAAAGGATAATACTGTTTTTTTTTGTTTGCTTCAACACTAAAATTAAAAAGAACACTTTTCAAAGTGCTTTACATGAGACATTAAAAGCATCAAGACAAAGTGCAACACATAAAAGGTCATAAAACTAAATGCATAAAAAGGACACTCTTCTTGATCACATACTGAACCCTTCTCTCTCTCCACTCACTTACGTACGATGTCCTTCTGGATAGTTACTACGTACGATGTCCTTCTGGATAGTTACCCGCTGGCTTTTCACCAGTGCCTCAAACATGCTTTCTGAGCGAGGGACCTCATCAGCTGTCAGTGGCCTACAGGCACACCTTGCACCAAAAAAACAACTTCTCCATTTCCAACATACATTTCCTTCTTTCTCTTCCTCCCTCAAGTCGTTCTACTAACATTCTCTTGTACTTTGCAGAACATTTAAAACAAAATGCAGGAATAAAAGTTACAGTGCCGTGTATGAACAAATAATTATTTGATTTAATAAAAAGCAGCGGCAAAAAGAAAAGTCTTCAGTCTTGATTTAAAAGAACTGAGAGTTGCAGCAGACCTGCAGTTTTCTGGAAGTTTGTTCCAGATATGTGGAGCATAAAAACTGAACGCTGCTTCTCCATGTTTTGTTTTAACTCTGGGGACAGAAAGCAGGCCTGTGCCAGACGACCTGAGAGGTCTGGATGGTTCATAACGTAGCAGCAGATCAGAAATATATTTTGGCCCTAAACCATTCAGTTCTTTATAAACCAACAGCAGTATTTTAAAGTCAATTCTTTGTCAGACAGGAAGCCAGTGTAAGGACCTCAGAACTGGAGTGATGTGAACCACTTTCTTAGTCTTAGTGAGGACTCGAGCAGCAGCGTTCTGAATCAGCTGCAGATGTCTGATTGATTTTTTAGAGAGACCTGTAAACACACCGTTACAGTAGTCAAGTCTACTGAAGATAAACACATGGACAAGTTTTTCCACATCCTGCTGAGACATAAATCCTTTAATCTTGATATATTCTTCAGGTGATAGTCTGACTTTGTTATTGTCTTGATGTGACTGTTGAAATTCAGGACTGGGTCCATGACTGCACCAAGTACATTACAAGTACAGGTACATTAATGCACTATTGGCAGATAGCATATATAACTGTTCAATTGTTATATAACTGACAGTTATATTGTTAATTGTGATTATTTCTGAGACAATTGTATATCAAATGTGTAATTGTTAGAGTTCTACTGTTGAATGATGTTCAGGTCGAGGTAGGAGGTGTTGAATGATGTTCAGGCCGAGGTAGGAGATGTTGAGTGATGTTCAGGTTGAGGTAGGAGGTGTTGAGTGATGTTCAGGTTGAGGTAGGAGGTGTTGAGTGATGTTTAGGTTGAGGTAGGAGGTGTTGAGTGATGTTTAGGTTGAGGTAGGTGGTGTTGAGTGATGTTTAGGTTGAGGTAGGAGGTGTTGAGTGATGTTCAGGCCGAGGTAGGTGATGTTGAGTGATGTTCAGGCCGAGGTAGGTGATGAGTGTTCAGGTCGAGGTAGGTGGTGTTGAGTGATGTTTAGGTTGAGGTAGGTGGTGTTGAGTGATGTTCAGGTCGAGGTAGGAGGTGTTGAATAATGTTCAGGTTGAGGTAGGAGGTGTTGAGTGATGTTTAGGCCGAGGTTGGTAGTGTTGAGTGATGTTCAGGCCGAGGTAGGTGGTGTTGAGTGATGTTCAGGTTGAGGTAGGTGGTGTTGAGTGATGTTCAGGTTGAGGTAGGAGGTGTTGAGTGATGTTCAGGTCGAGGTAGGAGGTGTTGAGTAATGTTTAGGTTGAGGTAGGTGGTGTTGAGTGATGCTCAGGTCGAGGTAGGTGGTGTTGAGTGATGTTTAGGTAGAGGTAGGTGATGTTGAGTGATGTTCAGGCCGAGGTAGGTGGTGTTGAGTGATGTTCAGGCCGAGGTAGGTGGTGTTGAGTGATGTTCAGGTTGAGGTAGGTGGTGTTGAGACATGAGAAAGAGAAAACCCTTATTTCCATCCTGGTCCCAGGGCTGTGAGGCCACAGCAAAAACAAACATGACAAACATACATTTAAAACATTAGAAAAGCTACCCTCTAGCTAAAACTGTACATTGCAGCACCACTGAGCCCAAGACAAATTTCCCCACGGGGACAATAAAAGTGTATGGTATGGTATCGGTCTACCTCATTGGCCATGAGAACTTGGGACCAGTTCACCTGCTCTAGCTGGGACCTCAAAATGTCCCCTGAGTAATTCTTGAGGGATCTGGCACAGATAGTTTTGTGACCAGTGAAAACCTTTCTCTGTACCTGTCTCGTGCAATAAATGAGGTAGTGGTCACTGCTACCATACTCTATGACCCCACTCTTGGGGATATTTATTTTGTCTGAAACTAGGGCTAAATCAATAGTAGTCTTGGATACATCAGTTACCCGGGTATGCTCTGAGATCAATTGCTTCAGACTGAACTGTTTACAGAAATGAGTATAAGCTTTGTGGGTTGGAACAGAGGGATTTGTGACATCGGTGTTAAAATCACCCATCAGTATGTTGATGGTTGATGGTGATTTTTTCCAATTTTCTCCCAATTTGGTAGGGCAATTGTATCTAGAAAGTATCTGTTGTGCCTTTTTTGGAATATCCTAATCTTACGGGCTGCTCACACGCTTCCGTTTGATGCGTCAACATTGACGGATGCCATTCACTTTCAATGGCTGCAGCCGAATGGCATTCTGGTTCCGTTGTTGTCCCGGTGCGTTGCGTTGCCTTCGTTGCTAGCGTCGAAAGTTGAGAAATGTTCAACTTTCAGATGCTTTGCTGGAGCTGCCGACCAATCCGATTTCTTGACGGAGAAAGACGTCATCGCAAGGCGGGATTTTCACATTTTTCGATACCAAGATGGAGGACAAACTTATCATCGCAGTTTGTTTCCGGCGGGTTTGCAGGACAGGATGTACTCAATACCTGCGGGCACCACGTTCATGTCGCCTCAACCACAATGCATAGACGATCGCCACACGTTCGACCAGATTAGCATCCATGACAGCACTAAACGAAAAGCCGGGTGGGTTTTCAAAATAGTGCGCGCTAGCAGGTTCGGAGAATCTACTGGCTGTTGCGAGTGCAGTTTCGGACAATGTGATTGGTTGTTGTTGCGTGCGGCAGACACGCCTTCCGCCATACGTTGATGGACACGCATCAAACGGAAGCGTGTGAGCAGCCCGTTAGTCTTGGTGAGACAGTGCAGGAGATCAAGGTGCTGTTGCAGCCCTGGTTAGTGACAGCAGCACCAGGTCATCTGCAGACAGCAGCGTTGGACTCCTGTCTCTGCAAGGGGGAGGCCAGGTGTGTCTCCTAGGGGGAGGCCAGGTGCGTCTCCTAGGGGGAGGCCAGGTGCGTCTCCTAGGGGGGGCCAGGTGTGTCTCCTAGGGAGAGGCCAGGTGTGTCTCCTAGGGGGAGGCCAGGTGTGTCTCCTAGGGGGAGGCCAGGTGTGTCTCCTAGGGGAAGGCCAGGTGTGTCTCCTAGGGGGAGGCCAGGTGTGTCTCCTAGGGGGAGGCCAGGTGTGTCTCCTAGGGGGAGGCCAGGTGCGTCTCCTAGGGGGAGGCCAGGTGCGTCTCCTAGGGGGAGGCCAGGTGTGTCTCCTAGGGGGAGGCCAGGTGCGTCTCCTAGGGGGAGGCCAGCGGCTGCAGACTAGGGGGAGGCCAGGTGTGTCTCCTAGGGGGAGGCCAGGTGCGTCTCCTAGGGGGAGGCCAGGTGTGTCTCCTAGGGGGAGGCCAGGTGTGTCTCCTAGGGGGAGGCCAGGGGCTGCAGACTGCTCCAGCTGTGTTGCCCGTTCGCTGACGTTTATGTTGAAGAGGGTCGGACTCAAGCTGCATCCCTGCCTGACCCCGCGGCTTCGGAGAAATAAGTCCGTTTTTTACCAATCTTCTTCTTCTTTCGTGTAACGTCAGAGGTCCAACTCGGTGTCGTGTAGCCATGCCAGCATCTCGGGTCCTAGGTCAAAGAGGCTGGCTTCCGAGGGTGGTCTGTACAAGGGGCAAGTGGTGATTATATGTTCGGTTATATGTTCTGTTCAGGGTCACCGCACTCGCATGCCGCACTGTCTGCCAGGCCCCACTTCTTCATCGATGTTTTAAAACGACCAACCCCAGTTCGCAGGCGGTTCAGTGTGGTCCATTGCCGGCGTGGTAGGTTGTCTCCTCCTATGGCGCCACCTCCTGGGTCCCAGATGTAGTGATGGACGCGGGAGGGCCCTGCTGACTGCCACTCCTGCTTCCAAGCTGCTGCCAACCAAGCATCTCTGGAGATGTCCTCAGAGGTGGAATTGAGCATCTCTTGCGCTGCATTGTTGTAGGGGTGGCGGGATTTGAGTCTGCTTGGAGGAGCCGCTGTTGTTGTGGTGTTGTGCAGGATGTGCCACTCATATCTTTTTGCTTTTGGCAGCCTCCCGTCGGAGGCCGGCCGGGGCTATTCCCGCGAGGACTGGTAAGAGGGACACTGGGGTAGGCTTCAGGCATCCAGTAATTATTCGGAGGGCACTGTTTATAGCCACGTCAACTTTGCTTGTATGAGGGCTTCTGCACCAGACTGGGGCGCAGTATTCCGCTGCAGAGAAGACCAGAGCTTGGGTCGATATTCGCAGAGTCTTAGCGGATGCTCCCCAGGTTATTCCCGCAAGGCGGCGGATCAGCGCAACCCTAGATGTAACTTTGGCCTTGACTTCTTCTAGATGTTGTCTGAAGGTCAGGGTCCGGTCCAGACGCACACCGAGGTACTTCGGAGCTTGCTGGACCTCCAGGCGTTTGTTGTCGACACGCACCTCCAGTTCCCTCTTTGCTTCTCTGGTGCTTAGATGGTATGCTGCTGCAACTGTCTTTCCGATGCTGAGCTGTAGACGCCACCTTCGAAGGTATGCTACCAGAGTGCCCATATCTTTGTTAAGGCCATCTTCCATCGCCTTCCACGTTGGACGTCTCAGCATGATGGCAAGATCGTCTGCATAGCCGTACTTTCTGGATGTTGTGTCAGGTAGGTCATGTATGTAGATGTTGAACAGCATCGGTGAGAGAACTGACCCCTGCGGAACCCCGTTTCTCAGTCTTCTGAGTCTACTGCGCTGGCCACTGCTGGTCTGGAGGACGAAGCTGCGGTTGGAAAGTGTCTCCATGATGAACTTCACCATGTGCCGGTCTGGAATTATCCTCAACAGCTTCAGGTGGAGACCACGGTGCCACACGGTGTCGTATGCGGCAGTCAGATCCAGGTACACTACCCCAGCTTTCTCGTTGTCCTGGAAGCTGTCCTCGATGTCCTGAGCGAGTAGTGTTACCTGGTCTGCTGTTGATCTTCCACGACGGAAACCAGCTTGTTCCCGTGGGAACTGTGAGGCAACCACTGGCTCGATGCGGCTATGGATCATCCTCTCCAAGATTTTAAATGGGACACAGAGCAGCGAGATGGGCCGGTATGATTTGGGGTCTTCCGCAGGTTTATTTGGCTTTGGCAGAGCTATGACGGAGGCCCGGCGCCAAGTCTTTGGGAGCTTTAACCTCTGGTAGCACGATGTGAAGAAAGCACAGAGCCAGCGAGATGTTGTTGTGCTCTGGTGGATGACGAGATTTTACCAATCTGAATAGACACTTGTTAGTTTAGATGGAGTTTAGATGGAGTTTATGTCTTATTTGTCCATTTGTCCACAAACTACTTTCCAGTAGTTTGTGCTGCAGACCCTCATGCCAAATTGAATGAAAAGCTTTTTTGAAATCAGCAAAAGGAGAATCATTAGATTTTGGTTTTGTTTGTTTGCTTGTCAATTAGGGTGCAGAGAGGGTAAGATATGGTCTGTTGTACGATGATTTGCTAAAAAGCCAATCTCCCTTCCCTTCTCTCTCCGTCTCTCTCCCCCCCTCTCTCTCCCCCTCTCCCCTGCTGGTGGTAAGTAAGCCTTTGAGAACCAATGTTTCTCGGGCCTAGTGGCCCATAGCCTATCTCCTGTTTCTGTTTCCAAACTGGTATCGACGGGTCAGAATTGAAAGAGTGACAGGTCGTAGCAACAAATGAGAGACGCTAGCCCAGGTTAGATGGGCGGGGCATATCTACGGGTGTGAACGCCTGATCACGAAAGTCGTTACTGATTGGTGTCGCATGGATTCCTGCGAAACCAATGAATTGGCAGGATTTGAGCACCAGATTTATT
>NW_028176386.1:0-66000 GCF_949987555.1 Borostomias antarcticus
AGAGGGGACCAGGGCTCCAGGGGGGGATCACACAGTGTCCCTACCCCGCACAGGGGACCAGGGCTGGGGGGGAGATAGAGAGGGGACCAGGGCTCCAGGGGGGGATCACACAGTGGCCCTACCCCGCACAGGGGACCAGGGCTGGGGGGGAGATAGAGAGGGGACCAGGGCTCCAGGGGGGGATCACACAGTGGCCCTACCCCGCACAGGGGACCAGGGCTGGGGGGGAGATAGAGAGGGGACCAGGGCTCCAGGGGGGGATCACACAGTGTCCCTACCCCGCACAGGGGACCAGGGCTGGGGGGGGGATCACACAGTGTCCCTGCCCCTCACAGGGGACCAGGGCTGGGGGGGAGATAGAGAGGGGACCAGGGCTCCAGGGGGGGATCACACAGTGGCCCTACCCCGCACAGGGGACCAGGGCTGGGGGGGAGATAGAGAGGGGACCAGGGCTCCAGGGGGGGATCACACAGTGTCCCTGCCCCTCACAGGGGACCAGGGCTGGGGGGGAGATAGAGAGGGGACCAGGGCTCCAGGGGGGGATCACACAGTGTCCCTACCCCGCACAGGGGACCAGGGCTGGGGGGGAGATAGAGAGGGGACCAGGGCTCCAGGGGGGGATCACACAGTGTCCCTACCCCGCACAGGGGACCAGGGCTCCGGGGGGGATCACACAGTGTCCCTGCCCCTCACAGGGGACCAGGGCTGGGGGGGAGATAGAGAGGGGACCAGGGCTCCAGGGGGGGATCACACAGTGGCCCTACCCCGCACAGGGGACCAGGGCTGGGGGGGAGATAGAGAGGGGACCAGGGCTCCAGGGGGGGATCACACAGTGTCCCTGCCCCTCACAGGGGACCAGGGCTGGGGGGGAGATAGAGAGGGGACCAGGGCTCCAGGGGGGGATCACACAGTGTCCCTACCCCGCACAGGGGACCAGGGCTGGGGGGGGGATCACACAGTGTCCCTGCCCCTCACAGGGGACCAGGGCTGGGGGGGAGATAGAGAGGGGACCAGGGCTCCAGGGGGGGATCACACAGTGGCCCTACCCCGCACAGGGGACCAGGGCTGGGGGGGAGATAGAGAGGGGACCAGGGCTCCAGGGGGGGATCACACAGTGTCCCTACCCCGCACAGGGGACCAGGGCTGGGGGGGAGATAGAGAGGGGACCAGGGCTCCAGGGGGGGATCACACAGTGTCCCTACCCCGCACAGGGGACCAGGGCTCCGGGGGGGATCACACAGTGTCCCTGCCCCTCACAGGGGACCAGGGCTGGGGGGGAGATAGAGAGGGGACCAGGGCTCCAGGGGGGGATCACACAGTGTCCCTACCCCGCACAGGGGACCAGGGCTGGGGGGGGGATCACACAGTGTCCCTGCCCCTCACAGGGGACCAGGGCTGGGGGGGAGATAGAGAGGGGACCAGGGCTCCAGGGGGGGATCACACAGTGGCCCTACCCCGCACAGGGGACCAGGGCTGGGGGGGAGATAGAGAGGGGACCAGGGCTCCAGGGGGGGATCACACAGTGTCCCTACCCCGCACAGGGGACCAGGGCTGGGGGGGAGATAGAGAGGGGACCAGGGCTCCAGGGGGGGATCACACAGTGTCCCTACCCCGCACAGGGGACCAGGGCTGGGGGGGAGATAGAGAGGGGACCAGGGCTCCAGGGGGGGATCACACAGTGGCCCTACCCCGCACAGGGGACCAGGGCTGGGGGGGAGATAGAGAGGGGACCAGGGCTCCAGGGGGGGATCACACAGTGGCCCTACCCCGCACAGGGGACCAGGGCTGGGGGGGAGATAGAGAGGGGACCAGGGCTCCAGGGGGGGATCACACAGTGTCCCTACCCCGCACAGGGGACCAGGGCTGGGGGGGGGATCACACAGTGTCCCTGCCCCTCACAGGGGACCAGGGCTGGGGGGGAGATAGAGAGGGGACCAGGGCTCCAGGGGGGGATCACACAGTGGCCCTACCCCGCACAGGGGACCAGGGCTGGGGGGGAGATAGAGAGGGGACCAGGGCTCCAGGGGGGGATCACACAGTGTCCCTGCCCCTCACAGGGGACCAGGGCTGGGGGGGAGATAGAGAGGGGACCAGGGCTCCAGGGGGGGATCACACAGTGTCCCTACCCCGCACAGGGGACCAGGGCTGGGGGGGAGATAGAGAGGGGACCAGGGCTCCAGGGGGGGATCACACAGTGTCCCTACCCCGCACAGGGGACCAGGGCTCCGGGGGGGATCACACAGTGTCCCTGCCCCTCACAGGGGACCAGGGCTGGGGGGGAGATAGAGAGGGGACCAGGGCTCCAGGGGGGGATCACACAGTGGCCCTACCCCGCACAGGGGACCAGGGCTGGGGGGGAGATAGAGAGGGGACCAGGGCTCCAGGGGGGGATCACACAGTGTCCCTGCCCCTCACAGGGGACCAGGGCTGGGGGGGAGATAGAGAGGGGACCAGGGCTCCAGGGGGGGATCACACAGTGTCCCTACCCCGCACAGGGGACCAGGGCTGGGGGGGGGATCACACAGTGTCCCTGCCCCTCACAGGGGACCAGGGCTGGGGGGGAGATAGAGAGGGGACCAGGGCTCCAGGGGGGGATCACACAGTGGCCCTACCCCGCACAGGGGACCAGGGCTGGGGGGGAGATAGAGAGGGGACCAGGGCTCCAGGGGGGGATCACACAGTGTCCCTACCCCGCACAGGGGACCAGGGCTGGGGGGGAGATAGAGAGGGGACCAGGGCTCCAGGGGGGGATCACACAGTGGCCCTACCCCGCACAGGGGACCAGGGCTCCGGGGGGGATCACACAGTGTCCCTGCCCCTCACAGGGGACCAGGGCTGGGGGGGAGATAGAGAGGGGACCAGGGCTCCAGGGGGGGATCACACAGTGTCCCTACCCCGCACAGGGGACCAGGGCTGGGGGGGGGATCACACAGTGTCCCTGCCCCTCACAGGGGACCAGGGCTGGGGGGGAGATAGAGAGGGGACCAGGGCTCCAGGGGGGGATCACACAGTGGCCCTACCCCGCACAGGGGACCAGGGCTGGGGGGGAGATAGAGAGGGGACCAGGGCTCCAGGGGGGGATCACACAGTGTCCCTACCCCGCACAGGGGACCAGGGCTGGGGGGGAGATAGAGAGGGGACCAGGGCTCCAGGGGGGGATCACACAGTGTCCCTACCCCGCACAGGGGACCAGGGCTGGGGGGGAGATAGAGAGGGGACCAGGGCTCCAGGGGGGGATCACACAGTGGCCCTACCCCGCACAGGGGACCAGGGCTGGGGGGGAGATAGAGAGGGGACCAGGGCTCCAGGGGGGGATCACACAGTGGCCCTACCCCGCACAGGGGACCAGGGCTGGGGGGGAGATAGAGAGGGGACCAGGGCTCCAGGGGGGGATCACACAGTGTCCCTACCCCGCACAGGGGACCAGGGCTGGGGGGGGGATCACACAGTGTCCCTGCCCCTCACAGGGGACCAGGGCTGGGGGGGAGATAGAGAGGGGACCAGGGCTCCAGGGGGGGATCACACAGTGGCCCTACCCCGCACAGGGGACCAGGGCTGGGGGGGAGATAGAGAGGGGACCAGGGCTCCAGGGGGGGATCACACAGTGTCCCTACCCCGCACAGGGGACCAGGGCTGGGGGGGAGATAGAGAGGGGACCAGGGCTCCAGGGGGGGATCACACAGTGTCCCTACCCCGCACAGGGGACCAGGGCTCCGGGGGGGATCACACAGTGTCCCTGCCCCTCACAGGGGACCAGGGCTGGGGGGGAGATAGAGAGGGGACCAGGGCTCCAGGGGGGGATCACACAGTGTCCCTACCCCGCACAGGGGACCAGGGCTGGGGGGGGGATCACACAGTGTCCCTGCCCCTCACAGGGGACCAGGGCTGGGGGGGAGATAGAGAGGGGACCAGGGCTCCAGGGGGGGATCACACAGTGGCCCTACCCCGCACAGGGGACCAGGGCTGGGGGGGAGATAGAGAGGGGACCAGGGCTCCAGGGGGGGATCACACAGTGTCCCTACCCCGCACAGGGGACCAGGGCTGGGGGGGAGATAGAGAGGGGACCAGGGCTCCAGGGGGGGATCACACAGTGTCCCTACCCCGCACAGGGGACCAGGGCTGGGGGGGAGATAGAGAGGGGACCAGGGCTCCAGGGGGGGATCACACAGTGGCCCTACCCCGCACAGGGGACCAGGGCTGGGGGGGAGATAGAGAGGGGACCAGGGCTCCAGGGGGGGATCACACAGTGGCCCTACCCCGCACAGGGGACCAGGGCTGGGGGGGAGATAGAGAGGGGACCAGGGCTCCAGGGGGGGATCACACAGTGTCCCTACCCCGCACAGGGGACCAGGGCTGGGGGGGGGATCACACAGTGTCCCTGCCCCTCACAGGGGACCAGGGCTGGGGGGGAGATAGAGAGGGGACCAGGGCTCCAGGGGGGGATCACACAGTGGCCCTACCCCGCACAGGGGACCAGGGCTGGGGGGGAGATAGAGAGGGGACCAGGGCTCCAGGGGGGGATCACACAGTGTCCCTGCCCCTCACAGGGGACCAGGGCTGGGGGGGAGATAGAGAGGGGACCAGGGCTCCAGGGGGGGATCACACAGTGTCCCTACCCCGCACAGGGGACCAGGGCTGGGGGGGAGATAGAGAGGGGACCAGGGCTCCAGGGGGGGATCACACAGTGTCCCTACCCCGCACAGGGGACCAGGGCTCCGGGGGGGATCACACAGTGTCCCTGCCCCTCACAGGGGACCAGGGCTGGGGGGGAGATAGAGAGGGGACCAGGGCTCCAGGGGGGGATCACACAGTGGCCCTACCCCGCACAGGGGACCAGGGCTGGGGGGGAGATAGAGAGGGGACCAGGGCTCCAGGGGGGGATCACACAGTGTCCCTGCCCCTCACAGGGGACCAGGGCTGGGGGGGAGATAGAGAGGGGACCAGGGCTCCAGGGGGGGATCACACAGTGTCCCTACCCCGCACAGGGGACCAGGGCTGGGGGGGGGATCACACAGTGTCCCTGCCCCTCACAGGGGACCAGGGCTGGGGGGGAGATAGAGAGGGGACCAGGGCTCCAGGGGGGGATCACACAGTGGCCCTACCCCGCACAGGGGACCAGGGCTGGGGGGGAGATAGAGAGGGGACCAGGGCTCCAGGGGGGGATCACACAGTGTCCCTACCCCGCACAGGGGACCAGGGCTGGGGGGGAGATAGAGAGGGGACCAGGGCTCCAGGGGGGGATCACACAGTGTCCCTACCCCGCACAGGGGACCAGGGCTCCGGGGGGGATCACACAGTGTCCCTGCCCCTCACAGGGGACCAGGGCTGGGGGGGAGATAGAGAGGGGACCAGGGCTCCAGGGGGGGATCACACAGTGTCCCTACCCCGCACAGGGGACCAGGGCTGGGGGGGGGATCACACAGTGTCCCTGCCCCTCACAGGGGACCAGGGCTGGGGGGGAGATAGAGAGGGGACCAGGGCTCCAGGGGGGGATCACACAGTGGCCCTACCCCGCACAGGGGACCAGGGCTGGGGGGGAGATAGAGAGGGGACCAGGGCTCCAGGGGGGGATCACACAGTGTCCCTACCCCGCACAGGGGACCAGGGCTGGGGGGGAGATAGAGAGGGGACCAGGGCTCCAGGGGGGGATCACACAGTGTCCCTACCCCGCACAGGGGACCAGGGCTGGGGGGGAGATAGAGAGGGGACCAGGGCTCCAGGGGGGGATCACACAGTGGCCCTACCCCGCACAGGGGACCAGGGCTGGGGGGGAGATAGAGAGGGGACCAGGGCTCCAGGGGGGGATCACACAGTGGCCCTACCCCGCACAGGGGACCAGGGCTGGGGGGGAGATAGAGAGGGGACCAGGGCTCCAGGGGGGGATCACACAGTGTCCCTACCCCGCACAGGGGACCAGGGCTGGGGGGGGGATCACACAGTGTCCCTGCCCCTCACAGGGGACCAGGGCTGGGGGGGAGATAGAGAGGGGACCAGGGCTCCAGGGGGGGATCACACAGTGGCCCTACCCCGCACAGGGGACCAGGGCTGGGGGGGAGATAGAGAGGGGACCAGGGCTCCAGGGGGGGATCACACAGTGTCCCTGCCCCTCACAGGGGACCAGGGCTGGGGGGGAGATAGAGAGGGGACCAGGGCTCCAGGGGGGGATCACACAGTGTCCCTACCCCGCACAGGGGACCAGGGCTGGGGGGGAGATAGAGAGGGGACCAGGGCTCCAGGGGGGGATCACACAGTGTCCCTACCCCGCACAGGGGACCAGGGCTCCGGGGGGGATCACACAGTGTCCCTGCCCCTCACAGGGGACCAGGGCTGGGGGGGAGATAGAGAGGGGACCAGGGCTCCAGGGGGGGATCACACAGTGGCCCTACCCCGCACAGGGGACCAGGGCTGGGGGGGAGATAGAGAGGGGACCAGGGCTCCAGGGGGGGATCACACAGTGTCCCTGCCCCTCACAGGGGACCAGGGCTGGGGGGGAGATAGAGAGGGGACCAGGGCTCCAGGGGGGGATCACACAGTGTCCCTACCCCGCACAGGGGACCAGGGCTGGGGGGGGGATCACACAGTGTCCCTGCCCCTCACAGGGGACCAGGGCTGGGGGGGAGATAGAGAGGGGACCAGGGCTCCAGGGGGGGATCACACAGTGGCCCTACCCCGCACAGGGGACCAGGGCTGGGGGGGAGATAGAGAGGGGACCAGGGCTCCAGGGGGGGATCACACAGTGTCCCTACCCCGCACAGGGGACCAGGGCTGGGGGGGAGATAGAGAGGGGACCAGGGCTCCAGGGGGGGATCACACAGTGGCCCTACCCCGCACAGGGGACCAGGGCTCCGGGGGGGATCACACAGTGTCCCTGCCCCTCACAGGGGACCAGGGCTGGGGGGGAGATAGAGAGGGGACCAGGGCTCCAGGGGGGGATCACACAGTGTCCCTACCCCGCACAGGGGACCAGGGCTGGGGGGGGGATCACACAGTGTCCCTGCCCCTCACAGGGGACCAGGGCTGGGGGGGAGATAGAGAGGGGACCAGGGCTCCAGGGGGGGATCACACAGTGGCCCTACCCCGCACAGGGGACCAGGGCTGGGGGGGAGATAGAGAGGGGACCAGGGCTCCAGGGGGGGATCACACAGTGTCCCTACCCCGCACAGGGGACCAGGGCTGGGGGGGAGATAGAGAGGGGACCAGGGCTCCAGGGGGGGATCACACAGTGTCCCTACCCCGCACAGGGGACCAGGGCTGGGGGGGAGATAGAGAGGGGACCAGGGCTCCAGGGGGGGATCACACAGTGGCCCTACCCCGCACAGGGGACCAGGGCTGGGGGGGAGATAGAGAGGGGACCAGGGCTCCAGGGGGGGATCACACAGTGGCCCTACCCCGCACAGGGGACCAGGGCTGGGGGGGAGATAGAGAGGGGACCAGGGCTCCAGGGGGGGATCACACAGTGTCCCTACCCCGCACAGGGGACCAGGGCTGGGGGGGGGATCACACAGTGTCCCTGCCCCTCACAGGGGACCAGGGCTGGGGGGGAGATAGAGAGGGGACCAGGGCTCCAGGGGGGGATCACACAGTGGCCCTACCCCGCACAGGGGACCAGGGCTGGGGGGGAGATAGAGAGGGGACCAGGGCTCCAGGGGGGGATCACACAGTGTCCCTACCCCGCACAGGGGACCAGGGCTGGGGGGGAGATAGAGAGGGGACCAGGGCTCCAGGGGGGGATCACACAGTGGCCCTACCCCGCACAGGGGACCAGGGCTCCGGGGGGGATCACACAGTGTCCCTGCCCCTCACAGGGGACCAGGGCTGGGGGGGAGATAGAGAGGGGACCAGGGCTCCAGGGGGGGATCACACAGTGTCCCTACCCCGCACAGGGGACCAGGGCTGGGGGGGGGATCACACAGTGTCCCTGCCCCTCACAGGGGACCAGGGCTGGGGGGGAGATAGAGAGGGGACCAGGGCTCCAGGGGGGGATCACACAGTGGCCCTACCCCGCACAGGGGACCAGGGCTGGGGGGGAGATAGAGAGGGGACCAGGGCTCCAGGGGGGGATCACACAGTGTCCCTACCCCGCACAGGGGACCAGGGCTGGGGGGGAGATAGAGAGGGGACCAGGGCTCCAGGGGGGGATCACACAGTGTCCCTACCCCGCACAGGGGACCAGGGCTGGGGGGGAGATAGAGAGGGGACCAGGGCTCCAGGGGGGGATCACACAGTGGCCCTACCCCGCACAGGGGACCAGGGCTGGGGGGGAGATAGAGAGGGGACCAGGGCTCCAGGGGGGGATCACACAGTGGCCCTACCCCGCACAGGGGACCAGGGCTGGGGGGGAGATAGAGAGGGGACCAGGGCTCCAGGGGGGGATCACACAGTGTCCCTACCCCGCACAGGGGACCAGGGCTGGGGGGGAGATAGAGAGGGGACCAGGGCTCCAGGGGGGGATCACACAGTGGCCCTACCCCGCACAGGGGACCAGGGCTCCGGGGGGGATCACACAGTGTCCCTACCCCGCACAGGGGACCAGGACCACACACACACACACACACACACACACACACACACACACACACACACGTAGAGAGGAACACACAAGCCCCTGTGTGTTAGTACTGTAAATGGTAACAGGAGGGATATACAGGACAGATAGAGAGGGGACCAGGGCTCCGGGGGGGATCACACAGTGTCCCTACCCCGCACAGGGGACCAGGGCTGGGGGGGAGATAGAGAGGGGACCAGGGCTCCAGGGGGGGATCACACAGTGTCCCTACCCCGCACAGGGGACCAGGGCTGGGGGGGAGATAGAGAGGGGACCAGGGCTCCAGGGGGGGATCACACAGTGGCCCTACCCCGCACAGGGGACCAGGGCTGGGGGGGAGATAGAGAGGGGACCAGGGCTCCAGGGGGGGATCACACAGTGGCCCTACCCCGCACAGGGGACCAGGGCTGGGGGGGAGATAGAGAGGGGACCAGGGCTCCAGGGGGGGATCACACAGTGGCCCTACCCCGCACAGGGGACCAGGGCTGGGGGGGAGATAGAGAGGGGACCAGGGCTCCAGGGGGGGATCACACAGTGTCCCTACCCCGCACAGGGGACCAGGGCTCCGGGGGGGATCACACAGTGTCCCTGCCCCGCACAGGGGACCAGGGCTGGGGGGGAGATAGAGAGGGGACCAGGGCTCCAGGGGGGGATCACACAGTGTCCCTGCCCCTCACAGGGGACCAGGGCTGGGGGGGAGATAGAGAGGGGACCAGGGCTCCAGGGGGGGATCACACAGTGTCCCTACCCCGCACAGGGGACCAGGGCTGGGGGGGAGATAGAGAGGGGACCAGGGCTCCAGGGGGGGATCACACAGTGTCCCTACCCCGCACAGGGGACCAGGGCTCCGGGGGGGATCACACAGTGTCCCTGCCCCTCACAGGGGACCAGGGCTGGGGGGGAGATAGAGAGGGGACCAGGGCTCCAGGGGGGGATCACACAGTGTCCCTACCCCGCACAGGGGACCAGGGCTGGGGGGGAGATAGAGAGGGGACCAGGGCTCCAGGGGGGGATCACACAGTGTCCCTACCCCGCACAGGGGACCAGGGCTCCGGGGGGGATCACACAGTGTCCCTGCCCCTCACAGGGGACCAGGGCTGGGGGGGAGATAGAGAGGGGACCAGGGCTCCAGGGGGGGATCACACAGTGTCCCTACCCCGCACAGGGGACCAGGGCTGGGGGGGGGATCACACAGTGTCCCTGCCCCTCACAGGGGACCAGGGCTGGGGGGGAGATAGAGAGGGGACCAGGGCTCCAGGGGGGGATCACACAGTGTCCCTGCCCCGCACAGGGGACCAGGGCTGGGGGGGAGATAGAGAGGGGACCAGGGCTCCAGGGGGGGATCACACAGTGTCCCTGCCCCTCACAGGGGACCAGGGCTGGGGGGGAGATAGAGAGGGGACCAGGGCTCCAGGGGGGGATCACACAGTGTCCCTACCCCGCACAGGGGACCAGGGCTGGGGGGGGGATCACACAGTGTCCCTGCCCCTCACAGGGGACCAGGGCTGGGGGGGAGATAGAGAGGGGACCAGGGCTCCAGGGGGGGATCACACAGTGGCCCTACCCCGCACAGGGGACCAGGGCTGGGGGGGAGATAGAGAGGGGACCAGGGCTCCAGGGGGGGATCACACAGTGTCCCTACCCCGCACAGGGGACCAGGGCTGGGGGGGGGATCACACAGTGTCCCTGCCCCTCACAGGGGACCAGGGCTGGGGGGGAGATAGAGAGGGGACCAGGGCTCCAGGGGGGGATCACACAGTGGCCCTACCCCGCACAGGGGACCAGGGCTGGGGGGGAGATAGAGAGGGGACCAGGGCTCCAGGGGGGGATCACACAGTGGCCCTACCCCGCACAGGGGACCAGGGCTGGGGGGGAGATAGAGAGGGGACCAGGGCTCCAGGGGGGGATCACACAGTGTCCCTACCCCGCACAGGGGACCAGGGCTCCGGGGGGGATCACACAGTGTCCCTGCCCCTCACAGGGGACCAGGGCTGGGGGGGAGATAGAGAGGGGACCAGGGCTCCAGGGGGGGATCACACAGTGTCCCTGCCCCGCACAGGGGACCAGGGCTGGGGGGGAGATAGAGAGGGGACCAGGGCTCCAGGGGGGGATCACACAGTGTCCCTGCCCCTCACAGGGGACCAGGGCTGGGGGGGAGATAGAGAGGGGACCAGGGCTCCAGGGGGGGATCACACAGTGTCCCTACCCCGCACAGGGGACCAGGGCTGGGGGGGGGATCACACAGTGTCCCTGCCCCTCACAGGGGACCAGGGCTGGGGGGGAGATAGAGAGGGGACCAGGGCTCCAGGGGGGGATCACACAGTGGCCCTACCCCGCACAGGGGACCAGGGCTGGGGGGGAGATAGAGAGGGGACCAGGGCTCCAGGGGGGGATCACACAGTGTCCCTACCCCGCACAGGGGACCAGGGCTGGGGGGGGGATCACACAGTGTCCCTGCCCCTCACAGGGGACCAGGGCTGGGGGGGAGATAGAGAGGGGACCAGGGCTCCAGGGGGGGATCACACAGTGGCCCTACCCCGCACAGGGGACCAGGGCTGGGGGGGAGATAGAGAGGGGACCAGGGCTCCAGGGGGGGATCACACAGTGGCCCTACCCCGCACAGGGGACCAGGGCTCCGGGGGGGATCACACAGTGTCCCTGCCCCTCACAGGGGACCAGGGCTGGGGGGGAGATAGAGAGGGGACCAGGGCTCCAGGGGGGGATCACACAGTGTCCCTACCCCGCACAGGGGACCAGGGCTGGGGGGGGATCACACAGTGTCCCTGCCCCTCACAGGGGACCAGGGCTGGGGGGGAGATAGAGAGGGGACCAGGGCTCCAGGGGGGGATCACACAGTGTCCCTACCCCGCACAGGGGACCAGGGCTCCGGGGGGGATCACACAGTGTCCCTGCCCCGCACAGGGGACCAGGGCTGGGGGGGAGATAGAGAGGGGACCAGGGCTCCAGGGGGGGATCACACAGTGTCCCTGCCCCTCACAGGGGACCAGGGCTGGGGGGGAGATAGAGAGGGGACCAGGGCTCCAGGGGGGGATCACACAGTGTCCCTACCCCGCACAGGGGACCAGGGCTCCGGGGGGGATCACACAGTGTCCCTGCCCCTCACAGGGGACCAGGGCTGGGGGGGAGATAGAGAGGGGACCAGGGCTCCAGGGGGGGATCACACAGTGTCCCTGCCCCTCACAGGGGACCAGGGCTGGGGGGGAGATAGAGAGGGGACCAGGGCTCCAGGGGGGGATCACACAGTGGCCCTACCCCGCACAGGGGACCAGGGCTGGGGGGGAGATAGAGAGGGGACCAGGGCTCCAGGGGGGGATCACACAGTGTCCCTACCCCGCACAGGGGACCAGGGCTGGGGGGGAGATAGAGAGGGGACCAGGGCTCCAGGGGGGGATCACACAGTGGCCCTACCCCGCACAGGGGACCAGGGCTGGGGGGGAGATAGAGAGGGGACCAGGGCTCCAGGGGGGGATCACACAGTGGCCCTACCCCGCACAGGGGACCAGGGCTGGGGGGGAGATAGAGAGGGGCCCTACCCCGCACAGGGGACCAGGAGTCCTCAGAGTAGGGTGATAGGGACTGTGTTGTAAGGTTGATTGATTCACACATACTCTGCTGTTCACATTTCGCCATTGAATGGCCATTTATTTGAACTTTCACGGTGCCAGCAATCGTTCCACCAGTCCCCGTGCTTTCACATGCCGCCCGACCGAGCCGAGGCGGACATAGTACGATTCTTGGGCGTTCAGACTGTGGCACATGTGCTGGGCAACCAATGTGCGGTCACCGGCCTCGAGTTTCTCCCAGCTTAAAGTAGCTAAAACGTGTCGCAATTTGTGTAATGTCATCCCAGGGTGGCCCATGGCCTGGAAGACTCTGTTGACGCTGATGGAGAGATTCACCGCCGGCTGTCCGCTACTGCTGAAGAAGAGAGTCGATGGTCCTTTCCTGGAGACAATGAGAGAGCAGAATATTAGTTTTAGGCTCGATCAGCCTTGTTTACCTGCTCAGGGACAGACACATGGTTTATTCCCCTGGTCCCTGGTTCCTTCCACTGGCTCACCTGTATCCGGGGAGCCGCTTTGCCGCGGTTCGATACCGGGCCAGCCATTGATATTCTTCTTCCTTACAACAGAGGACTGCTTCCCCGTGTAAATGTGCCGTCTTGTGTTCGGCCACTCCGACCAGGAATAGACCGTCTCGCTGGGTTGCTCGATCGATGTCATCCCCTTTGAGATTGATCCAGGTTCCTGGGGGAAGAACAAGCATATAATATGGTCCGATTAGATCAATGGGTCGGACGATAAATGAACCGTTCCCCGGTGGATAACACTTACCCCTCCGGCAACCATTAAGAGCCGTCAGATAGATGACGATACTCGCCGCCAATCGGTTCGATTTTCGGTGGCAAGGATCTAATTCCAGGCCATCGAACAGGTCAGGTATGGTTCTCCGGATCGCACCGAGGAGTTCTGTTAATTGGGCCGCCGTTAAGAGCGTCGCTTGGACTGATTTGTATACCTTTTCCCGGTGCTGTCTCACACACCGGCGCTGGTCGCGTAGTATCTTTGCGAATTTCAAGCGTAACCTCCGTAGCACGCTGGGGGCACAAGCAAGGGGCTTGTATTCAGACAGGTGCCGGAGGAAGGCAGAGATATCTAGGCAATAATTGTTCACCGTTGTCGGTGCAATCGGGCGGGCTTTTAGTTCCCTTAACCACCTATCTGTCATCCGATGGTTCTTTAGACCAGACATCCATTCATCAACATCACCGGATGGACCATGTAAGGTCTTGAGGAACTCTATTACCCGCCGGAGGCTAGAGTGGGTATTTTGACGACGCTTTTCCGAGGGAAACGCACCTAATAAGTGCCGGCAATATGCCTCTAATACCCCGCTAGCTACCTCAGACAAAGCCGGATCTTTTAGACTCAACGGCAGCTCCATCCGTTCGTCATCTGTCTGGCTCTCGCTAGTGGCCCCTCGCTCTGACCAGCTGCCGGCTCCAGGCCCCGGTTCAATAGGCCCGTCTCGCCCTCCGTCCGACCCCAACGGCGATGTGCTACCGTCGGTCGATCGAACCGCCTGGCCGCAGGGCAATGTAGCCAGCTCCGCTAGCATTTCAAGGCCGCTGGTGCCCGGTTCTGCTTCGGGCCTTTCAAGGCCGCTTGTGCCCGGTTCTGCTTCGGGCGTTTCAAGGCCGCTTGTGCCCGGTTCTGCTTCGGGCCTTTCAAGGCCGCTTGTGCCCGGTTCTGCTTCGGGCCTTTCAAGGCCGCTTGTGCCCGGTTCTGCTTCGGGCGTTTCAAGACCGCTTGTGCCCGGTTCTGCTTCGGGCGTTTCAAGTCCGCTGGTGCCCGGTTCTGCCTCGGGCGACTTGCCCCGCGATTTACTCCCCGCATCGAGCTCCGGTCCGGTCCCCAGATCGAGCTCTGGTCCGGTCCCCGCATTGAGCTCCGGTTCCTCCCCTAAGTCGAGCACCTGCGCCGGCATGCTCTTTCGCCCGGACTCCGCTGTCAAGTCGATATACGCCGGAGTTCCGGGCAGTATTTTGTGCGCGGACCGCAAGTGTTTGTCCAGCCGGCGAATACCTTTTCCGCCACAAATGTTACAAACTTTCGCCGGGCGCTGGTAATCGTGTTTCGGCTTTCCCCACCGTGGCATTTCTGCTGCCGAAAACCTTCAAAATGGTGCGTGATTGCCCGTGTCGTGCCCGCACATGTTTCCGGGTTGAAGCCACGCCCAATCGAGTTCTAACCCTAATCAGGGCTGCGTAAACAATCACAATGGACCGCTCTGGGCCGGCGATTGTTTACGTCAATGGACCACTGTTTAGCGGTCTCAAACTGGCCCTCTCACCCGGCTAAATCCGGGGCTCTGGGCCGGCGATTACCCCGGGGTCCCTCTCCCGGGGAATTTCTCGGACGGCCGAGGCTGGACTTTGCCATTTTTCCGGCCGTGTTTGGACTTTGGACAAAAAATGACTAGTGAGGATTATTCTCACACGTCAGGGGCTTTAGCCGCATTTTGGGGCCGGGGCTCCGGGGGGGATCACACAGTGGCCCCACCCCGCACAGGGGACCAGGGCTGGGGGGGAAGATAGAGAGGCCCCACCCCGCACAGGGGACCAGGGCTGGGGGGGATCACACAGTGGCCCCACCCCGCACAGGGGACCAGGGCTGGGGGGGAAGATAGAGAGGCCCCACCCCGCACAGGGGACCAGGGCTGGGGGGGATGAGACCAGGGATCCGGGGGTCGACGGAGGGGCCCTACCCCGCACAGGGGACCAGGGCTGGGGGGGGAAGATAGAGAGGCCCCACCCCGCACAGGGGACCAGGGCTGGGGGGGAAGATAGAGAGGCCCCACCCCGCACAGGGGACCAGGGCTGGGGGGGAAGATAGAGAGGCCCCACCCCGCACAGGGGACCAGGGCTGGGGGGGATGAGACCAGGGATCCGGGGGTCGACGGAGGGGCCCTACCCCGCACAGGGGACCAGGGCTGGGGGGGGAAGATAGAGAGGCCCCACCCCGCACAGGGGACCAGGGCTGGGGGGGAAGATAGAGAGGCCCCACCCCGCACAGGGGACCAGGGCTGGGGGGGAAGATAGAGAGGCCCCACCCCGCACAGGGGACCAGGGCTGGGGGGGATGAGACCAGGGATCCGGGGGTCGACGGAGGGGCCCTACCCCGCACAGGGGACCAGGGCTGGGGGGGGAAGATAGAGAGGCCCCACCCCGCACAGGGGACCAGGGCTGGGGGGGAAGATAGAGAGGCCCCACCCCGCACAGGGGACCAGGGCTGGGGGGGAAGATAGAGAGGCCCCACCCCGCACAGGGGACCAGGGCTGGGGGGGATGAGACCAGGGATCCGGGGGTCGACGGAGGGGCCCTACCCCGCACAGGGGACCAGGGCTGGGGGGGGAAGATAGAGAGGCCCCACCCCGCACAGGGGACCAGGGCTGGGGGGGAAGATAGAGAGGCCCCACCCCGCACAGGGGACCAGGGCTGGGGGGGAAGATAGAGAGGCCCCACCCCGCACAGGGGACCAGGGCTGGGGGGGATGAGACCAGGGATCCGGGGGTCGACGGAGGGGCCCTACCCCGCACAGGGGACCAGGGCTGGGGGGGGAAGATAGAGAGGCCCCACCCCGCACAGGGGACCAGGGCTGGGGGGGAAGATAGAGAGGCCCCACCCCGCACAGGGGACCAGGGCTGGGGGGGAAGATAGAGAGGCCCCACCCCGCACAGGGGACCAGGGCTGGGGGGGATGAGACCAGGGATCCGGGGGTCGACGGAGGGGCCCTACCCCGCACAGGGGACCAGGGCTGGGGGGGGAAGATAGAGAGGCCCCACCCCGCACAGGGGACCAGGGCTGGGGGGGAAGATAGAGAGGCCCCACCCCGCACAGGGGACCAGGGCTGGGGGGGAAGATAGAGAGGCCCCACCCCGCACAGGGGACCAGGGCTGGGGGGGAAGATAGAGAGGCCCCACCCCGCACAGGGGACCAGGGCTGGGGGGGAAGATAGAGAGGCCCCACCCCGCACAGGGGACCAGGGCTGGGGGGGGAAGATAGAGAGGCCCCACCCCGCACAGGGGACCAGGGCTGGGGGGGAAGATAGAGAGGCCCCACCCCGCACAGGGGACCAGGGCTGGGGGGGAAGATAGAGAGGCCCCACCCCGCACAGGGGACCAGGGCTGGGGGGGAAGATAGAGAGGCCCCACCCCGCACAGGGGACCAGGGCTGGGGGGGGAAGATAGAGAGGCCCCACCCCGCACAGGGGACCAGGGCTGGGGGGGAAGATAGAGAGGCCCCACCCCGCACAGGGGACCAGGGATCCGGGGGACTCCGTCGTCCCCACCCCTCTCAGGGCCCCACCACTCCGGGGGACTCCGTCGTCCCCACCCCTCTCAGGGCCCCACCACTCCGGGGGACTCCGTCGTCCCCACCCCTCTCAGGGCCCCACCACTCCGGGGGACTCCGTCGTCCCCACCCCGCACAGGGGACCAGGGCTGGGGGGGAAGATAGAGAGGCCCCACCCCGCACAGGGGACCAGGGATCCGGGGGACTCCGTCGTCCCCACCCCTCTCAGGGCCCCACCACTCCGGGGGACTCCGTCGTCCCCACCCCTCTCAGGGCCCCACCACTCCGGGGGACTCCGTCGTCCCCACCCCGCACAGGGGACCAGGGCTGGGGGGGAAGATAGAGAGGCCCCACCCCGCACAGGGGACCAGGGATCCGGGGGACTCCGTCGTCCCCACCCCTCTCAGGGCCCCACCACTCCGGGGGACTCCGTCGTCCCCACCCCTCTCAGGGCCCCACCACTCCGGGGGACTCCGTCGTCCCCACCCCGCACAGGGGACCAGGGCTGGGGGGGAAGATAGAGAGGCCCCACCCCGCACAGGGGACCAGGGATCCGGGGGACTCCGTCGTCCCCACCCCTCTCAGGGCCCCACCACTCCGGGGGACTCCGTCGTCCCCACCCCTCTCAGGGCCCCACCACTCCGGGGGACTCCGTCGTCCCCACCCCTCTCAGGGCCCCACCACTCCGGGCACCGGACCTCCGGCACAGCCCGGTAACCTCGCGCACCGCTCGAACCCGTGCACCCACCCTTAAGCACCCTCCCCTCGGGCACTAGACTTCCAGGGCCTCGGCCTCCAGAACTATGTGGCCCTGGTAATCCTTAGAACAGTGGGACTTAGGTTTTGAGCCTTCCTGCTCGCCCTCCGCGGTGGGGCCAGGCGCACCGGCCGTGCCTGCGCACCCACCCTTAAGCACTCCTCCCCGGGCACCAGACCTCCGTACCACCGGCCTCCAGGGCCCCGGGGCCCTGGCTCTCCAAACGGAACCATGCGTACCTGGTAATGCCCATAACTTTGCAAAAAAAAGCGAGCGGTCGGGGCCGGTCCGCCCGACCCCTCGCTCCCCTCCGGTCGCCCGGAGGGGCTTTGGGCCGCTGCGGACCGCTCCCCCGGCCGCCAAGTAAGAGGGGACCGCTCCCCCGCCGAGCGATCCATCGTTCGGGCCCGGGGACCGCTCCC
Source organism: Borostomias antarcticus (assembly GCF_949987555.1). Classification (NCBI taxonomy): domain Eukaryota; kingdom Metazoa; phylum Chordata; class Actinopteri; order Stomiiformes; family Stomiidae; genus Borostomias; species Borostomias antarcticus. Next base: position 17,598 of record NW_028176386.1, read on the forward strand.
CGGGCTCCGTGCGTAAAGAGGGACCGCTCCCTCGGCTCCGTGCGTCAGAGGGACCGCTCCCTCGGCTAACTAGTGAGAGGGGACCGCTCCCCCGGCCGCCAAGTAAGAGGGGACCGCTCCCCCGCCGAGCGATCCATCGTTCGGGCCCGGGGACCGCTCCCCGGGCTCCGTGCGCAAAGAGGGACCGCTCCCTCGGCTCCGTGCGTCAGAGGGACCGCTCCCTCGGCTAACTAGTGAGAGGGGACCGCTCCCCCGCCGAGTGATCCATCGTCCGGGCCGGGGGACCGCTCCCCCTCTCCCGCAGACCGAGAGCCAGGGGGGGTCCCCCGCTCCGGGTCGAGAACCGGGCCCCGGGGCCGAGCGTCTCCCCGGGCCGCACGCCTACCCGGGCCGCGCGCAGACATCCGACAGACGGGCAGAGAGAACAGTCCCCTTACACTGGACGTTCCCTCCTCCGCCGTCGGAAGCCGCGCGCGTCCGGCATGGCGCACCGCTGCGGGCAGACGCACCGACCGCCGGGGCTCGCCGGCCCCCGACCGTCTCCGCTCCTTCGTTCGGCCCCCAGAGGGACCGCTCCCCCGGCCGCCAAGTAAGAGGGGACCGCTCCCCCGCCGAGTGATCCATCGTTCGGGCCCGGGGACCGCTCCCCGGGCTCCGTGCGCAAAGAGGGACCGCTCCCTCGGCTCCGTGCGTCAGAGGGACCGCTCCCCCGGCCGCCAAGTAAGAGGGGACCGCTCCCCCGCCGAGTGATCCATCGTTCGGGCCCGGGGACCGCTCCCCCTCTCCCGCAGACCGAGAGCCAGGGGGGGTCCCCCGCTCCGGGTCGAGAACCGGGCCCCGGGGCCGAGCGTCTCCCCGGGCCGCACGCCTACCCGGGCCGCGCGCAGACATCCGACAGACGGGCAGAGAGAACAGTCCCCTTACACTGGACGTTCCCTCCTCCGCCGTCGGAAGCCGCGCGCGTCCGGCATGGCGCACCGCTGCGGGCAGACGCACCGACCGCCGGGGCTCGCCGGCCCCCGACCGTCTCCGCTCCTTCGTTCGGCCCCCAGAGGGACCGCTCCCCCGGCCGCCAAGTAAGAGGGGACCGCTCCCCCGCCGAGTGATCCATCGTTCGGGCCCGGGGACCGCTCCCCGGGCTCCGTGCGCAAAGAGGGACCGCTCCCTCGGCTCCGTGCGTCAGAGGGACCGCTCCCCCGGCCGCCAAGTAAGAGGGGACCGCTCCCCCGCCGAGTGATCCATCGTTCGGGCCCGGGGACCGCTCCCCCTCTCCCGCAGACCGAGAGCCAGGGGGGGTCCCCCGCTCCGGGTCGAGAACCGGGCCCCGGGGCCGAGCGTCTCCCCGGGCCGCACGCCTACCCGGGCCGCGCGCAGACATCCGACAGACGGGCAGAGAGAACAGTCCCCTTACACTGGACGTTCCCTCCTCCGCCGTCGGAAGCCGCGCGCGTCCGGCATGGCGCACCGCCGCGGGCAGACCCACCGACCGCCGGGGCTCGCCGGCCCCCGACCGTCTCCGCTCCTTCGTTCGGCCCCCAGAGGGACCGCTCGCCGGCACCCGACCGTCTCCGCTCCTTCGTTCGGTCCCCAGAGGGACCGCTCCCCAGGCAAACTGTTCAAAATGTCTTCGCTCCTAATGAGACCCGGGCGGGTCTTATCCGGCCTCCCCGGCTCCGTTCCCGAGCCGGTGCACCATCTCGGGGTTGAGGACAAGGCCCCTCGGCCTCCTCTTCCGTCCCCCCATTGAAACCCAGTCATTGGGACTCTGCCCAATTTACAACCCGCCGATACGTGTTCGAAATAGTACAGACCGACTCTCAGATTTACCCGGAGCCCAAAAAAATCCCGGGGAGCCTCTCCCCGGGATTCCCGGGTGAGCTCCCGGGGAGCAGATTCTCCCCCGCCTATGGGGATTAAAGCGATGCTTTATTTTCGGTGGTGCGGTTCCTCCCATTTGCGCTTATGTGGGGTCCCTCTCCCTCTGACTTGTAAAATTTCTCGGACGGCCGAGGCTGGACTTTGCCATTTTTCCGGCCGAGTTTGGACTTTGCCAAAAAATCACTACTGAGGATTATTCTCACACGTCAGGGGCTTTAGCCGCATTTTGGGGCCGGGGCTCCGGGGGGGATCACACAGTGGCCCTACCCCGCACAGGGGACCAGGGCTCCGGGGGGGAGATAGAGAGGGGCCCTGCCCCTCTCAGGGGACCAGGGCTCCGGGGGGGATCACACAGTGGCCCTGCCCCTCACAGGGGACCAGGGCTCCGGGGGGGAGATAGAGAGGGGACCAGGGCTCCGGGGGGGATCACACAGTGGCCCTACCCCGCACAGGGGACCAGGGCTGGGGGGGAGATAGAGAGGGGCCCTGCCCCTCTCAGGGGACCAGGGCTCCGGGGGGGATCACACAGTGGCCCTACCCCGCACAGGGGACCAGGGCTCCGGGGGGGATCACACAGTGTCCCTGCCCCTCACAGGGGACCAGGGCTCCGGGGGGGATCACACAGTGGCCCTGCCCCTCACAGGGGACCAGGGCTCCGGGGGGGATCACACAGTGGCCCTACCCCGCACAGGGGACCAGGGCTCCGGGGGGGATCACACAGTGTCCCTGCCCCTCACAGGGGACCAGGGCTCCGGGGGGGATCACACAGTGTCCCTACCCCGCACAGGGGACCAGGGCTGGGGGGGAGATAGAGAGGGGCCCTGCCCCTCTCAGGGGACCAGGGCTCCGGGGGGGATCACACAGTGGCCCTACCCCGCACAGGGGACCAGGGCTCCGGGGGGGATCACACAGTGTCCCTGCCCCTCACAGGGGACCAGGGCTCCGGGGGGGATCACACAGTGGCCCTGCCCCTCACAGGGGACCAGGGCTCCGGGGGGGATCACACAGTGGCCCTACCCCGCACAGGGGACCAGGGCTCCGGGGGGGATCACACAGTGTCCCTGCCCCTCACAGGGGACCAGGGCTCCGGGGGGGATCACACAGTGTCCCTACCCCGCACAGGGGACCAGGGCTGGGGGGGAGATAGAGAGGGGACCAGGGCTCCAGGGGGGGATCACACAGTGTCCCTGCCCCTCACAGGGGACCAGGGCTGGGGGGGAGATAGAGAGGGGACCAGGGCTCCAGGGGGGGATCACACAGTGTCCCTACCCCGCACAGGGGACCAGGGCTGGGGGGGGGATCACACAGTGTCCCTGCCCCTCACAGGGGACCAGGGCTGGGGGGGAGATAGAGAGGGGACCAGGGCTCCAGGGGGGGATCACACAGTGGCCCTACCCCGCACAGGGGACCAGGGCTGGGGGGGAGATAGAGAGGGGACCAGGGCTCCAGGGGGGGATCACACAGTGTCCCTGCCCCTCACAGGGGACCAGGGCTGGGGGGGAGATAGAGAGGGGACCAGGGCTCCAGGGGGGGATCACACAGTGTCCCTACCCCGCACAGGGGACCAGGGCTGGGGGGGGGATCACACAGTGTCCCTGCCCCTCACAGGGGACCAGGGCTGGGGGGGAGATAGAGAGGGGACCAGGGCTCCAGGGGGGGATCACACAGTGGCCCTACCCCGCACAGGGGACCAGGGCTGGGGGGGAGATAGAGAGGGGACCAGGGCTCCAGGGGGGGATCACACAGTGTCCCTACCCCGCACAGGGGACCAGGGCTGGGGGGGAGATAGAGAGGGGACCAGGGCTCCAGGGGGGGATCACACAGTGTCCCTACCCCGCACAGGGGACCAGGGCTCCGGGGGGGATCACACAGTGTCCCTGCCCCTCACAGGGGACCAGGGCTGGGGGGGAGATAGAGAGGGGACCAGGGCTCCAGGGGGGGATCACACAGTGTCCCTACCCCGCACAGGGGACCAGGGCTGGGGGGGGGATCACACAGTGTCCCTGCCCCTCACAGGGGACCAGGGCTGGGGGGGAGATAGAGAGGGGACCAGGGCTCCAGGGGGGGATCACACAGTGGCCCTACCCCGCACAGGGGACCAGGGCTGGGGGGGAGATAGAGAGGGGACCAGGGCTCCAGGGGGGGATCACACAGTGTCCCTACCCCGCACAGGGGACCAGGGCTGGGGGGGAGATAGAGAGGGGACCAGGGCTCCAGGGGGGGATCACACAGTGTCCCTACCCCGCACAGGGGACCAGGGCTGGGGGGGAGATAGAGAGGGGACCAGGGCTCCAGGGGGGGATCACACAGTGGCCCTACCCCGCACAGGGGACCAGGGCTGGGGGGGAGATAGAGAGGGGACCAGGGCTCCAGGGGGGGATCACACAGTGGCCCTACCCCGCACAGGGGACCAGGGCTGGGGGGGAGATAGAGAGGGGACCAGGGCTCCAGGGGGGGATCACACAGTGTCCCTACCCCGCACAGGGGACCAGGGCTGGGGGGGGGATCACACAGTGTCCCTGCCCCTCACAGGGGACCAGGGCTGGGGGGGAGATAGAGAGGGGACCAGGGCTCCAGGGGGGGATCACACAGTGGCCCTACCCCGCACAGGGGACCAGGGCTGGGGGGGAGATAGAGAGGGGACCAGGGCTCCAGGGGGGGATCACACAGTGTCCCTGCCCCTCACAGGGGACCAGGGCTGGGGGGGAGATAGAGAGGGGACCAGGGCTCCAGGGGGGGATCACACAGTGTCCCTACCCCGCACAGGGGACCAGGGCTGGGGGGGAGATAGAGAGGGGACCAGGGCTCCAGGGGGGGATCACACAGTGTCCCTACCCCGCACAGGGGACCAGGGCTCCGGGGGGGATCACACAGTGTCCCTGCCCCTCACAGGGGACCAGGGCTGGGGGGGAGATAGAGAGGGGACCAGGGCTCCAGGGGGGGATCACACAGTGGCCCTACCCCGCACAGGGGACCAGGGCTGGGGGGGAGATAGAGAGGGGACCAGGGCTCCAGGGGGGGATCACACAGTGTCCCTGCCCCTCACAGGGGACCAGGGCTGGGGGGGAGATAGAGAGGGGACCAGGGCTCCAGGGGGGGATCACACAGTGTCCCTACCCCGCACAGGGGACCAGGGCTGGGGGGGGGATCACACAGTGTCCCTGCCCCTCACAGGGGACCAGGGCTGGGGGGGAGATAGAGAGGGGACCAGGGCTCCAGGGGGGGATCACACAGTGGCCCTACCCCGCACAGGGGACCAGGGCTGGGGGGGAGATAGAGAGGGGACCAGGGCTCCAGGGGGGGATCACACAGTGTCCCTACCCCGCACAGGGGACCAGGGCTGGGGGGGAGATAGAGAGGGGACCAGGGCTCCAGGGGGGGATCACACAGTGTCCCTACCCCGCACAGGGGACCAGGGCTCCGGGGGGGATCACACAGTGTCCCTGCCCCTCACAGGGGACCAGGGCTGGGGGGGAGATAGAGAGGGGACCAGGGCTCCAGGGGGGGATCACACAGTGTCCCTACCCCGCACAGGGGACCAGGGCTGGGGGGGGGATCACACAGTGTCCCTGCCCCTCACAGGGGACCAGGGCTGGGGGGGAGATAGAGAGGGGACCAGGGCTCCAGGGGGGGATCACACAGTGGCCCTACCCCGCACAGGGGACCAGGGCTGGGGGGGAGATAGAGAGGGGACCAGGGCTCCAGGGGGGGATCACACAGTGTCCCTACCCCGCACAGGGGACCAGGGCTGGGGGGGAGATAGAGAGGGGACCAGGGCTCCAGGGGGGGATCACACAGTGTCCCTACCCCGCACAGGGGACCAGGGCTGGGGGGGAGATAGAGAGGGGACCAGGGCTCCAGGGGGGGATCACACAGTGGCCCTACCCCGCACAGGGGACCAGGGCTGGGGGGGAGATAGAGAGGGGACCAGGGCTCCAGGGGGGGATCACACAGTGGCCCTACCCCGCACAGGGGACCAGGGCTGGGGGGGAGATAGAGAGGGGACCAGGGCTCCAGGGGGGGATCACACAGTGTCCCTACCCCGCACAGGGGACCAGGGCTGGGGGGGGGATCACACAGTGTCCCTGCCCCTCACAGGGGACCAGGGCTGGGGGGGAGATAGAGAGGGGACCAGGGCTCCAGGGGGGGATCACACAGTGGCCCTACCCCGCACAGGGGACCAGGGCTGGGGGGGAGATAGAGAGGGGACCAGGGCTCCAGGGGGGGATCACACAGTGTCCCTGCCCCTCACAGGGGACCAGGGCTGGGGGGGAGATAGAGAGGGGACCAGGGCTCCAGGGGGGGATCACACAGTGTCCCTACCCCGCACAGGGGACCAGGGCTGGGGGGGAGATAGAGAGGGGACCAGGGCTCCAGGGGGGGATCACACAGTGTCCCTACCCCGCACAGGGGACCAGGGCTCCGGGGGGGATCACACAGTGTCCCTGCCCCTCACAGGGGACCAGGGCTGGGGGGGAGATAGAGAGGGGACCAGGGCTCCAGGGGGGGATCACACAGTGGCCCTACCCCGCACAGGGGACCAGGGCTGGGGGGGAGATAGAGAGGGGACCAGGGCTCCAGGGGGGGATCACACAGTGTCCCTGCCCCTCACAGGGGACCAGGGCTGGGGGGGAGATAGAGAGGGGACCAGGGCTCCAGGGGGGGATCACACAGTGTCCCTACCCCGCACAGGGGACCAGGGCTGGGGGGGGGATCACACAGTGTCCCTGCCCCTCACAGGGGACCAGGGCTGGGGGGGAGATAGAGAGGGGACCAGGGCTCCAGGGGGGGATCACACAGTGGCCCTACCCCGCACAGGGGACCAGGGCTGGGGGGGAGATAGAGAGGGGACCAGGGCTCCAGGGGGGGATCACACAGTGTCCCTACCCCGCACAGGGGACCAGGGCTGGGGGGGAGATAGAGAGGGGACCAGGGCTCCAGGGGGGGATCACACAGTGGCCCTACCCCGCACAGGGGACCAGGGCTCCGGGGGGGATCACACAGTGTCCCTGCCCCTCACAGGGGACCAGGGCTGGGGGGGAGATAGAGAGGGGACCAGGGCTCCAGGGGGGGATCACACAGTGTCCCTACCCCGCACAGGGGACCAGGGCTGGGGGGGGGATCACACAGTGTCCCTGCCCCTCACAGGGGACCAGGGCTGGGGGGGAGATAGAGAGGGGACCAGGGCTCCAGGGGGGGATCACACAGTGGCCCTACCCCGCACAGGGGACCAGGGCTGGGGGGGAGATAGAGAGGGGACCAGGGCTCCAGGGGGGGATCACACAGTGTCCCTACCCCGCACAGGGGACCAGGGCTGGGGGGGAGATAGAGAGGGGACCAGGGCTCCAGGGGGGGATCACACAGTGTCCCTACCCCGCACAGGGGACCAGGGCTGGGGGGGAGATAGAGAGGGGACCAGGGCTCCAGGGGGGGATCACACAGTGGCCCTACCCCGCACAGGGGACCAGGGCTGGGGGGGAGATAGAGAGGGGACCAGGGCTCCAGGGGGGGATCACACAGTGGCCCTACCCCGCACAGGGGACCAGGGCTGGGGGGGAGATAGAGAGGGGACCAGGGCTCCAGGGGGGGATCACACAGTGTCCCTACCCCGCACAGGGGACCAGGGCTGGGGGGGGGATCACACAGTGTCCCTGCCCCTCACAGGGGACCAGGGCTGGGGGGGAGATAGAGAGGGGACCAGGGCTCCAGGGGGGGATCACACAGTGGCCCTACCCCGCACAGGGGACCAGGGCTGGGGGGGAGATAGAGAGGGGACCAGGGCTCCAGGGGGGGATCACACAGTGTCCCTACCCCGCACAGGGGACCAGGGCTGGGGGGGAGATAGAGAGGGGACCAGGGCTCCAGGGGGGGATCACACAGTGGCCCTACCCCGCACAGGGGACCAGGGCTCCGGGGGGGATCACACAGTGTCCCTGCCCCTCACAGGGGACCAGGGCTGGGGGGGAGATAGAGAGGGGACCAGGGCTCCAGGGGGGGATCACACAGTGTCCCTACCCCGCACAGGGGACCAGGGCTGGGGGGGGGATCACACAGTGTCCCTGCCCCTCACAGGGGACCAGGGCTGGGGGGGAGATAGAGAGGGGACCAGGGCTCCAGGGGGGGATCACACAGTGGCCCTACCCCGCACAGGGGACCAGGGCTGGGGGGGAGATAGAGAGGGGACCAGGGCTCCAGGGGGGGATCACACAGTGTCCCTACCCCGCACAGGGGACCAGGGCTGGGGGGGAGATAGAGAGGGGACCAGGGCTCCAGGGGGGGATCACACAGTGTCCCTACCCCGCACAGGGGACCAGGGCTGGGGGGGAGATAGAGAGGGGACCAGGGCTCCAGGGGGGGATCACACAGTGGCCCTACCCCGCACAGGGGACCAGGGCTGGGGGGGAGATAGAGAGGGGACCAGGGCTCCAGGGGGGGATCACACAGTGGCCCTACCCCGCACAGGGGACCAGGGCTGGGGGGGAGATAGAGAGGGGACCAGGGCTCCAGGGGGGGATCACACAGTGTCCCTACCCCGCACAGGGGACCAGGGCTGGGGGGGAGATAGAGAGGGGACCAGGGCTCCAGGGGGGGATCACACAGTGGCCCTACCCCGCACAGGGGACCAGGGCTCCGGGGGGGATCACACAGTGTCCCTACCCCGCACAGGGGACCAGGACCACACACACACACACACACACACACACACACACACACACACACACACGTAGAGAGGAACACACAAGCCCCTGTGTGTTAGTACTGTAAATGGTAACAGGAGGGATATACAGGACAGATAGAGAGGGGACCAGGGCTCCGGGGGGGATCACACAGTGTCCCTACCCCGCACAGGGGACCAGGGCTGGGGGGGAGATAGAGAGGGGACCAGGGCTCCAGGGGGGGATCACACAGTGTCCCTACCCCGCACAGGGGACCAGGGCTGGGGGGGAGATAGAGAGGGGACCAGGGCTCCAGGGGGGGATCACACAGTGGCCCTACCCCGCACAGGGGACCAGGGCTGGGGGGGAGATAGAGAGGGGACCAGGGCTCCAGGGGGGGATCACACAGTGGCCCTACCCCGCACAGGGGACCAGGGCTGGGGGGGAGATAGAGAGGGGACCAGGGCTCCAGGGGGGGATCACACAGTGGCCCTACCCCGCACAGGGGACCAGGGCTGGGGGGGAGATAGAGAGGGGACCAGGGCTCCAGGGGGGGATCACACAGTGTCCCTACCCCGCACAGGGGACCAGGGCTCCGGGGGGGATCACACAGTGTCCCTGCCCCGCACAGGGGACCAGGGCTGGGGGGGAGATAGAGAGGGGACCAGGGCTCCAGGGGGGGATCACACAGTGTCCCTGCCCCTCACAGGGGACCAGGGCTGGGGGGGAGATAGAGAGGGGACCAGGGCTCCAGGGGGGGATCACACAGTGTCCCTACCCCGCACAGGGGACCAGGGCTGGGGGGGAGATAGAGAGGGGACCAGGGCTCCAGGGGGGGATCACACAGTGTCCCTACCCCGCACAGGGGACCAGGGCTCCGGGGGGGATCACACAGTGTCCCTGCCCCTCACAGGGGACCAGGGCTGGGGGGGAGATAGAGAGGGGACCAGGGCTCCAGGGGGGGATCACACAGTGTCCCTACCCCGCACAGGGGACCAGGGCTGGGGGGGAGATAGAGAGGGGACCAGGGCTCCAGGGGGGGATCACACAGTGTCCCTACCCCGCACAGGGGACCAGGGCTCCGGGGGGGATCACACAGTGTCCCTGCCCCTCACAGGGGACCAGGGCTGGGGGGGAGATAGAGAGGGGACCAGGGCTCCAGGGGGGGATCACACAGTGTCCCTACCCCGCACAGGGGACCAGGGCTGGGGGGGGGATCACACAGTGTCCCTGCCCCTCACAGGGGACCAGGGCTGGGGGGGAGATAGAGAGGGGACCAGGGCTCCAGGGGGGGATCACACAGTGTCCCTGCCCCGCACAGGGGACCAGGGCTGGGGGGGAGATAGAGAGGGGACCAGGGCTCCAGGGGGGGATCACACAGTGTCCCTGCCCCTCACAGGGGACCAGGGCTGGGGGGGAGATAGAGAGGGGACCAGGGCTCCAGGGGGGGATCACACAGTGTCCCTACCCCGCACAGGGGACCAGGGCTGGGGGGGGGATCACACAGTGTCCCTGCCCCTCACAGGGGACCAGGGCTGGGGGGGAGATAGAGAGGGGACCAGGGCTCCAGGGGGGGATCACACAGTGGCCCTACCCCGCACAGGGGACCAGGGCTGGGGGGGAGATAGAGAGGGGACCAGGGCTCCAGGGGGGGATCACACAGTGTCCCTACCCCGCACAGGGGACCAGGGCTGGGGGGGGGATCACACAGTGTCCCTGCCCCTCACAGGGGACCAGGGCTGGGGGGGAGATAGAGAGGGGACCAGGGCTCCAGGGGGGGATCACACAGTGGCCCTACCCCGCACAGGGGACCAGGGCTGGGGGGGAGATAGAGAGGGGACCAGGGCTCCAGGGGGGGATCACACAGTGGCCCTACCCCGCACAGGGGACCAGGGCTGGGGGGGAGATAGAGAGGGGACCAGGGCTCCAGGGGGGGATCACACAGTGTCCCTACCCCGCACAGGGGACCAGGGCTCCGGGGGGGATCACACAGTGTCCCTGCCCCTCACAGGGGACCAGGGCTGGGGGGGAGATAGAGAGGGGACCAGGGCTCCAGGGGGGGATCACACAGTGTCCCTGCCCCGCACAGGGGACCAGGGCTGGGGGGGAGATAGAGAGGGGACCAGGGCTCCAGGGGGGGATCACACAGTGTCCCTGCCCCTCACAGGGGACCAGGGCTGGGGGGGAGATAGAGAGGGGACCAGGGCTCCAGGGGGGGATCACACAGTGTCCCTACCCCGCACAGGGGACCAGGGCTGGGGGGGGGATCACACAGTGTCCCTGCCCCTCACAGGGGACCAGGGCTGGGGGGGAGATAGAGAGGGGACCAGGGCTCCAGGGGGGGATCACACAGTGGCCCTACCCCGCACAGGGGACCAGGGCTGGGGGGGAGATAGAGAGGGGACCAGGGCTCCAGGGGGGGATCACACAGTGTCCCTACCCCGCACAGGGGACCAGGGCTGGGGGGGGGATCACACAGTGTCCCTGCCCCTCACAGGGGACCAGGGCTGGGGGGGAGATAGAGAGGGGACCAGGGCTCCAGGGGGGGATCACACAGTGGCCCTACCCCGCACAGGGGACCAGGGCTGGGGGGGAGATAGAGAGGGGACCAGGGCTCCAGGGGGGGATCACACAGTGGCCCTACCCCGCACAGGGGACCAGGGCTCCGGGGGGGATCACACAGTGTCCCTGCCCCTCACAGGGGACCAGGGCTGGGGGGGAGATAGAGAGGGGACCAGGGCTCCAGGGGGGGATCACACAGTGTCCCTACCCCGCACAGGGGACCAGGGCTGGGGGGGGATCACACAGTGTCCCTGCCCCTCACAGGGGACCAGGGCTGGGGGGGAGATAGAGAGGGGACCAGGGCTCCAGGGGGGGATCACACAGTGTCCCTACCCCGCACAGGGGACCAGGGCTCCGGGGGGGATCACACAGTGTCCCTGCCCCGCACAGGGGACCAGGGCTGGGGGGGAGATAGAGAGGGGACCAGGGCTCCAGGGGGGGATCACACAGTGTCCCTGCCCCTCACAGGGGACCAGGGCTGGGGGGGAGATAGAGAGGGGACCAGGGCTCCAGGGGGGGATCACACAGTGTCCCTACCCCGCACAGGGGACCAGGGCTCCGGGGGGGATCACACAGTGTCCCTGCCCCTCACAGGGGACCAGGGCTGGGGGGGAGATAGAGAGGGGACCAGGGCTCCAGGGGGGGATCACACAGTGTCCCTGCCCCTCACAGGGGACCAGGGCTGGGGGGGAGATAGAGAGGGGACCAGGGCTCCAGGGGGGGATCACACAGTGGCCCTACCCCGCACAGGGGACCAGGGCTGGGGGGGAGATAGAGAGGGGACCAGGGCTCCAGGGGGGGATCACACAGTGTCCCTACCCCGCACAGGGGACCAGGGCTGGGGGGGAGATAGAGAGGGGACCAGGGCTCCAGGGGGGGATCACACAGTGGCCCTACCCCGCACAGGGGACCAGGGCTGGGGGGGAGATAGAGAGGGGACCAGGGCTCCAGGGGGGGATCACACAGTGGCCCTACCCCGCACAGGGGACCAGGGCTGGGGGGGAGATAGAGAGGGGCCCTACCCCGCACAGGGGACCAGGAGTCCTCAGAGTAGGGTGATAGGGACTGTGTTGTAAGGTTGATTGATTCACACATACTCTGCTGTTCACATTTCGCCATTGAATGGCCATTTATTTGAACTTTCACGGTGCCAGCAATCGTTCCACCAGTCCCCGTGCTTTCACATGCCGCCCGACCGAGCCGAGGCGGACATAGTACGATTCTTGGGCGTTCAGACTGTGGCACATGTGCTGGGCAACCAATGTGCGGTCACCGGCCTCGAGTTTCTCCCAGCTTAAAGTAGCTAAAACGTGTCGCAATTTGTGTAATGTCATCCCAGGGTGGCCCATGGCCTGGAAGACTCTGTTGACGCTGATGGAGAGATTCACCGCCGGCTGTCCGCTACTGCTGAAGAAGAGAGTCGATGGTCCTTTCCTGGAGACAATGAGAGAGCAGAATATTAGTTTTAGGCTCGATCAGCCTTGTTTACCTGCTCAGGGACAGACACATGGTTTATTCCCCTGGTCCCTGGTTCCTTCCACTGGCTCACCTGTATCCGGGGAGCCGCTTTGCCGCGGTTCGATACCGGGCCAGCCATTGATATTCTTCTTCCTTACAACAGAGGACTGCTTCCCCGTGTAAATGTGCCGTCTTGTGTTCGGCCACTCCGACCAGGAATAGACCGTCTCGCTGGGTTGCTCGATCGATGTCATCCCCTTTGAGATTGATCCAGGTTCCTGGGGGAAGAACAAGCATATAATATGGTCCGATTAGATCAATGGGTCGGACGATAAATGAACCGTTCCCCGGTGGATAACACTTACCCCTCCGGCAACCATTAAGAGCCGTCAGATAGATGACGATACTCGCCGCCAATCGGTTCGATTTTCGGTGGCAAGGATCTAATTCCAGGCCATCGAACAGGTCAGGTATGGTTCTCCGGATCGCACCGAGGAGTTCTGTTAATTGGGCCGCCGTTAAGAGCGTCGCTTGGACTGATTTGTATACCTTTTCCCGGTGCTGTCTCACACACCGGCGCTGGTCGCGTAGTATCTTTGCGAATTTCAAGCGTAACCTCCGTAGCACGCTGGGGGCACAAGCAAGGGGCTTGTATTCAGACAGGTGCCGGAGGAAGGCAGAGATATCTAGGCAATAATTGTTCACCGTTGTCGGTGCAATCGGGCGGGCTTTTAGTTCCCTTAACCACCTATCTGTCATCCGATGGTTCTTTAGACCAGACATCCATTCATCAACATCACCGGATGGACCATGTAAGGTCTTGAGGAACTCTATTACCCGCCGGAGGCTAGAGTGGGTATTTTGACGACGCTTTTCCGAGGGAAACGCACCTAATAAGTGCCGGCAATATGCCTCTAATACCCCGCTAGCTACCTCAGACAAAGCCGGATCTTTTAGACTCAACGGCAGCTCCATCCGTTCGTCATCTGTCTGGCTCTCGCTAGTGGCCCCTCGCTCTGACCAGCTGCCGGCTCCAGGCCCCGGTTCAATAGGCCCGTCTCGCCCTCCGTCCGACCCCAACGGCGATGTGCTACCGTCGGTCGATCGAACCGCCTGGCCGCAGGGCAATGTAGCCAGCTCCGCTAGCATTTCAAGGCCGCTGGTGCCCGGTTCTGCTTCGGGCCTTTCAAGGCCGCTTGTGCCCGGTTCTGCTTCGGGCGTTTCAAGGCCGCTTGTGCCCGGTTCTGCTTCGGGCCTTTCAAGGCCGCTTGTGCCCGGTTCTGCTTCGGGCCTTTCAAGGCCGCTTGTGCCCGGTTCTGCTTCGGGCGTTTCAAGACCGCTTGTGCCCGGTTCTGCTTCGGGCGTTTCAAGTCCGCTGGTGCCCGGTTCTGCCTCGGGCGACTTGCCCCGCGATTTACTCCCCGCATCGAGCTCCGGTCCGGTCCCCAGATCGAGCTCTGGTCCGGTCCCCGCATTGAGCTCCGGTTCCTCCCCTAAGTCGAGCACCTGCGCCGGCATGCTCTTTCGCCCGGACTCCGCTGTCAAGTCGATATACGCCGGAGTTCCGGGCAGTATTTTGTGCGCGGACCGCAAGTGTTTGTCCAGCCGGCGAATACCTTTTCCGCCACAAATGTTACAAACTTTCGCCGGGCGCTGGTAATCGTGTTTCGGCTTTCCCCACCGTGGCATTTCTGCTGCCGAAAACCTTCAAAATGGTGCGTGATTGCCCGTGTCGTGCCCGCACATGTTTCCGGGTTGAAGCCACGCCCAATCGAGTTCTAACCCTAATCAGGGCTGCGTAAACAATCACAATGGACCGCTCTGGGCCGGCGATTGTTTACGTCAATGGACCACTGTTTAGCGGTCTCAAACTGGCCCTCTCACCCGGCTAAATCCGGGGCTCTGGGCCGGCGATTACCCCGGGGTCCCTCTCCCGGGGAATTTCTCGGACGGCCGAGGCTGGACTTTGCCATTTTTCCGGCCGTGTTTGGACTTTGGACAAAAAATGACTAGTGAGGATTATTCTCACACGTCAGGGGCTTTAGCCGCATTTTGGGGCCGGGGCTCCGGGGGGGATCACACAGTGGCCCCACCCCGCACAGGGGACCAGGGCTGGGGGGGAAGATAGAGAGGCCCCACCCCGCACAGGGGACCAGGGCTGGGGGGGATCACACAGTGGCCCCACCCCGCACAGGGGACCAGGGCTGGGGGGGAAGATAGAGAGGCCCCACCCCGCACAGGGGACCAGGGCTGGGGGGGATGAGACCAGGGATCCGGGGGTCGACGGAGGGGCCCTACCCCGCACAGGGGACCAGGGCTGGGGGGGGAAGATAGAGAGGCCCCACCCCGCACAGGGGACCAGGGCTGGGGGGGAAGATAGAGAGGCCCCACCCCGCACAGGGGACCAGGGCTGGGGGGGAAGATAGAGAGGCCCCACCCCGCACAGGGGACCAGGGCTGGGGGGGATGAGACCAGGGATCCGGGGGTCGACGGAGGGGCCCTACCCCGCACAGGGGACCAGGGCTGGGGGGGGAAGATAGAGAGGCCCCACCCCGCACAGGGGACCAGGGCTGGGGGGGAAGATAGAGAGGCCCCACCCCGCACAGGGGACCAGGGCTGGGGGGGAAGATAGAGAGGCCCCACCCCGCACAGGGGACCAGGGCTGGGGGGGATGAGACCAGGGATCCGGGGGTCGACGGAGGGGCCCTACCCCGCACAGGGGACCAGGGCTGGGGGGGGAAGATAGAGAGGCCCCACCCCGCACAGGGGACCAGGGCTGGGGGGGAAGATAGAGAGGCCCCACCCCGCACAGGGGACCAGGGCTGGGGGGGAAGATAGAGAGGCCCCACCCCGCACAGGGGACCAGGGCTGGGGGGGATGAGACCAGGGATCCGGGGGTCGACGGAGGGGCCCTACCCCGCACAGGGGACCAGGGCTGGGGGGGGAAGATAGAGAGGCCCCACCCCGCACAGGGGACCAGGGCTGGGGGGGAAGATAGAGAGGCCCCACCCCGCACAGGGGACCAGGGCTGGGGGGGAAGATAGAGAGGCCCCACCCCGCACAGGGGACCAGGGCTGGGGGGGATGAGACCAGGGATCCGGGGGTCGACGGAGGGGCCCTACCCCGCACAGGGGACCAGGGCTGGGGGGGGAAGATAGAGAGGCCCCACCCCGCACAGGGGACCAGGGCTGGGGGGGAAGATAGAGAGGCCCCACCCCGCACAGGGGACCAGGGCTGGGGGGGAAGATAGAGAGGCCCCACCCCGCACAGGGGACCAGGGCTGGGGGGGATGAGACCAGGGATCCGGGGGTCGACGGAGGGGCCCTACCCCGCACAGGGGACCAGGGCTGGGGGGGGAAGATAGAGAGGCCCCACCCCGCACAGGGGACCAGGGCTGGGGGGGAAGATAGAGAGGCCCCACCCCGCACAGGGGACCAGGGCTGGGGGGGAAGATAGAGAGGCCCCACCCCGCACAGGGGACCAGGGCTGGGGGGGAAGATAGAGAGGCCCCACCCCGCACAGGGGACCAGGGCTGGGGGGGAAGATAGAGAGGCCCCACCCCGCACAGGGGACCAGGGCTGGGGGGGGAAGATAGAGAGGCCCCACCCCGCACAGGGGACCAGGGCTGGGGGGGAAGATAGAGAGGCCCCACCCCGCACAGGGGACCAGGGCTGGGGGGGAAGATAGAGAGGCCCCACCCCGCACAGGGGACCAGGGCTGGGGGGGAAGATAGAGAGGCCCCACCCCGCACAGGGGACCAGGGCTGGGGGGGGAAGATAGAGAGGCCCCACCCCGCACAGGGGACCAGGGCTGGGGGGGAAGATAGAGAGGCCCCACCCCGCACAGGGGACCAGGGATCCGGGGGACTCCGTCGTCCCCACCCCTCTCAGGGCCCCACCACTCCGGGGGACTCCGTCGTCCCCACCCCTCTCAGGGCCCCACCACTCCGGGGGACTCCGTCGTCCCCACCCCTCTCAGGGCCCCACCACTCCGGGGGACTCCGTCGTCCCCACCCCGCACAGGGGACCAGGGCTGGGGGGGAAGATAGAGAGGCCCCACCCCGCACAGGGGACCAGGGATCCGGGGGACTCCGTCGTCCCCACCCCTCTCAGGGCCCCACCACTCCGGGGGACTCCGTCGTCCCCACCCCTCTCAGGGCCCCACCACTCCGGGGGACTCCGTCGTCCCCACCCCGCACAGGGGACCAGGGCTGGGGGGGAAGATAGAGAGGCCCCACCCCGCACAGGGGACCAGGGATCCGGGGGACTCCGTCGTCCCCACCCCTCTCAGGGCCCCACCACTCCGGGGGACTCCGTCGTCCCCACCCCTCTCAGGGCCCCACCACTCCGGGGGACTCCGTCGTCCCCACCCCGCACAGGGGACCAGGGCTGGGGGGGAAGATAGAGAGGCCCCACCCCGCACAGGGGACCAGGGATCCGGGGGACTCCGTCGTCCCCACCCCTCTCAGGGCCCCACCACTCCGGGGGACTCCGTCGTCCCCACCCCTCTCAGGGCCCCACCACTCCGGGGGACTCCGTCGTCCCCACCCCTCTCAGGGCCCCACCACTCCGGGCACCGGACCTCCGGCACAGCCCGGTAACCTCGCGCACCGCTCGAACCCGTGCACCCACCCTTAAGCACCCTCCCCTCGGGCACTAGACTTCCAGGGCCTCGGCCTCCAGAACTATGTGGCCCTGGTAATCCTTAGAACAGTGGGACTTAGGTTTTGAGCCTTCCTGCTCGCCCTCCGCGGTGGGGCCAGGCGCACCGGCCGTGCCTGCGCACCCACCCTTAAGCACTCCTCCCCGGGCACCAGACCTCCGTACCACCGGCCTCCAGGGCCCCGGGGCCCTGGCTCTCCAAACGGAACCATGCGTACCTGGTAATGCCCATAACTTTGCAAAAAAAAGCGAGCGGTCGGGGCCGGTCCGCCCGACCCCTCGCTCCCCTCCGGTCGCCCGGAGGGGCTTTGGGCCGCTGCGGACCGCTCCCCCGGCCGCCAAGTAAGAGGGGACCGCTCCCCCGCCGAGCGATCCATCGTTCGGGCCCGGGGACCGCTCCCCGGGCTCCGTGCGTAAAGAGGGACCGCTCCCTCGGCTCCGTGCGTCAGAGGGACCGCTCCCTCGGCTAACTAGTGAGAGGGGACCGCTCCCCCGGCCGCCAAGTAAGAGGGGACCGCTCCCCCGCCGAGCGATCCATCGTTCGGGCCCGGGGACCGCTCCCCGGGCTCCGTGCGCAAAGAGGGACCGCTCCCTCGGCTCCGTGCGTCAGAGGGACCGCTCCCTCGGCTAACTAGTGAGAGGGGACCGCTCCCCCGCCGAGTGATCCATCGTCCGGGCCGGGGGACCGCTCCCCCTCTCCCGCAGACCGAGAGCCAGGGGGGGTCCCCCGCTCCGGGTCGAGAACCGGGCCCCGGGGCCGAGCGTCTCCCCGGGCCGCACGCCTACCCGGGCCGCGCGCAGACATCCGACAGACGGGCAGAGAGAACAGTCCCCTTACACTGGACGTTCCCTCCTCCGCCGTCGGAAGCCGCGCGCGTCCGGCATGGCGCACCGCTGCGGGCAGACGCACCGACCGCCGGGGCTCGCCGGCCCCCGACCGTCTCCGCTCCTTCGTTCGGCCCCCAGAGGGACCGCTCCCCCGGCCGCCAAGTAAGAGGGGACCGCTCCCCCGCCGAGTGATCCATCGTTCGGGCCCGGGGACCGCTCCCCGGGCTCCGTGCGCAAAGAGGGACCGCTCCCTCGGCTCCGTGCGTCAGAGGGACCGCTCCCCCGGCCGCCAAGTAAGAGGGGACCGCTCCCCCGCCGAGTGATCCATCGTTCGGGCCCGGGGACCGCTCCCCCTCTCCCGCAGACCGAGAGCCAGGGGGGGTCCCCCGCTCCGGGTCGAGAACCGGGCCCCGGGGCCGAGCGTCTCCCCGGGCCGCACGCCTACCCGGGCCGCGCGCAGACATCCGACAGACGGGCAGAGAGAACAGTCCCCTTACACTGGACGTTCCCTCCTCCGCCGTCGGAAGCCGCGCGCGTCCGGCATGGCGCACCGCTGCGGGCAGACGCACCGACCGCCGGGGCTCGCCGGCCCCCGACCGTCTCCGCTCCTTCGTTCGGCCCCCAGAGGGACCGCTCCCCCGGCCGCCAAGTAAGAGGGGACCGCTCCCCCGCCGAGTGATCCATCGTTCGGGCCCGGGGACCGCTCCCCGGGCTCCGTGCGCAAAGAGGGACCGCTCCCTCGGCTCCGTGCGTCAGAGGGACCGCTCCCCCGGCCGCCAAGTAAGAGGGGACCGCTCCCCCGCCGAGTGATCCATCGTTCGGGCCCGGGGACCGCTCCCCCTCTCCCGCAGACCGAGAGCCAGGGGGGGTCCCCCGCTCCGGGTCGAGAACCGGGCCCCGGGGCCGAGCGTCTCCCCGGGCCGCACGCCTACCCGGGCCGCGCGCAGACATCCGACAGACGGGCAGAGAGAACAGTCCCCTTACACTGGACGTTCCCTCCTCCGCCGTCGGAAGCCGCGCGCGTCCGGCATGGCGCACCGCCGCGGGCAGACCCACCGACCGCCGGGGCTCGCCGGCCCCCGACCGTCTCCGCTCCTTCGTTCGGCCCCCAGAGGGACCGCTCGCCGGCACCCGACCGTCTCCGCTCCTTCGTTCGGTCCCCAGAGGGACCGCTCCCCAGGCAAACTGTTCAAAATGTCTTCGCTCCTAATGAGACCCGGGCGGGTCTTATCCGGCCTCCCCGGCTCCGTTCCCGAGCCGGTGCACCATCTCGGGGTTGAGGACAAGGCCCCTCGGCCTCCTCTTCCGTCCCCCCATTGAAACCCAGTCATTGGGACTCTGCCCAATTTACAACCCGCCGATACGTGTTCGAAATAGTACAGACCGACTCTCAGATTTACCCGGAGCCCAAAAAAATCCCGGGGAGCCTCTCCCCGGGATTCCCGGGTGAGCTCCCGGGGAGCAGATTCTCCCCCGCCTATGGGGATTAAAGCGATGCTTTATTTTCGGTGGTGCGGTTCCTCCCATTTGCGCTTATGTGGGGTCCCTCTCCCTCTGACTTGTAAAATTTCTCGGACGGCCGAGGCTGGACTTTGCCATTTTTCCGGCCGAGTTTGGACTTTGCCAAAAAATCACTACTGAGGATTATTCTCACACGTCAGGGGCTTTAGCCGCATTTTGGGGCCGGGGCTCCGGGGGGGATCACACAGTGGCCCTACCCCGCACAGGGGACCAGGGCTCCGGGGGGGAGATAGAGAGGGGCCCTGCCCCTCTCAGGGGACCAGGGCTCCGGGGGGGATCACACAGTGGCCCTGCCCCTCACAGGGGACCAGGGCTCCGGGGGGGAGATAGAGAGGGGACCAGGGCTCCGGGGGGGATCACACAGTGGCCCTACCCCGCACAGGGGACCAGGGCTGGGGGGGAGATAGAGAGGGGCCCTGCCCCTCTCAGGGGACCAGGGCTCCGGGGGGGATCACACAGTGGCCCTACCCCGCACAGGGGACCAGGGCTCCGGGGGGGATCACACAGTGTCCCTGCCCCTCACAGGGGACCAGGGCTCCGGGGGGGATCACACAGTGGCCCTGCCCCTCACAGGGGACCAGGGCTCCGGGGGGGATCACACAGTGGCCCTACCCCGCACAGGGGACCAGGGCTCCGGGGGGGATCACACAGTGTCCCTGCCCCTCACAGGGGACCAGGGCTCCGGGGGGGATCACACAGTGTCCCTACCCCGCACAGGGGACCAGGGCTGGGGGGGAGATAGAGAGGGGCCCTGCCCCTCTCAGGGGACCAGGGCTCCGGGGGGGATCACACAGTGGCCCTACCCCGCACAGGGGACCAGGGCTCCGGGGGGGATCACACAGTGTCCCTGCCCCTCACAGGGGACCAGGGCTCCGGGGGGGATCACACAGTGGCCCTGCCCCTCACAGGGGACCAGGGCTCCGGGGGGGATCACACAGTGGCCCTACCCCGCACAGGGGACCAGGGCTCCGGGGGGGATCACACAGTGTCCCTGCCCCTCACAGGGGACCAGGGCTCCGGGGGGGATCACACAGTGTCCCTACCCCGCACAGGGGACCAGGGCTGGGGGGGAGATAGAGAGGGGACCAGGGCTCCAGGGGGGGATCACACAGTGTCCCTGCCCCTCACAGGGGACCAGGGCTGGGGGGGAGATAGAGAGGGGACCAGGGCTCCAGGGGGGGATCACACAGTGTCCCTACCCCGCACAGGGGACCAGGGCTGGGGGGGGGATCACACAGTGTCCCTGCCCCTCACAGGGGACCAGGGCTGGGGGGGAGATAGAGAGGGGACCAGGGCTCCAGGGGGGGATCACACAGTGGCCCTACCCCGCACAGGGGACCAGGGCTGGGGGGGAGATAGAGAGGGGACCAGGGCTCCAGGGGGGGATCACACAGTGTCCCTGCCCCTCACAGGGGACCAGGGCTGGGGGGGAGATAGAGAGGGGACCAGGGCTCCAGGGGGGGATCACACAGTGTCCCTACCCCGCACAGGGGACCAGGGCTGGGGGGGGGATCACACAGTGTCCCTGCCCCTCACAGGGGACCAGGGCTGGGGGGGAGATAGAGAGGGGACCAGGGCTCCAGGGGGGGATCACACAGTGGCCCTACCCCGCACAGGGGACCAGGGCTGGGGGGGAGATAGAGAGGGGACCAGGGCTCCAGGGGGGGATCACACAGTGTCCCTACCCCGCACAGGGGACCAGGGCTGGGGGGGAGATAGAGAGGGGACCAGGGCTCCAGGGGGGGATCACACAGTGTCCCTACCCCGCACAGGGGACCAGGGCTCCGGGGGGGATCACACAGTGTCCCTGCCCCTCACAGGGGACCAGGGCTGGGGGGGAGATAGAGAGGGGACCAGGGCTCCAGGGGGGGATCACACAGTGTCCCTACCCCGCACAGGGGACCAGGGCTGGGGGGGGGATCACACAGTGTCCCTGCCCCTCACAGGGGACCAGGGCTGGGGGGGAGATAGAGAGGGGACCAGGGCTCCAGGGGGGGATCACACAGTGGCCCTACCCCGCACAGGGGACCAGGGCTGGGGGGGAGATAGAGAGGGGACCAGGGCTCCAGGGGGGGATCACACAGTGTCCCTACCCCGCACAGGGGACCAGGGCTGGGGGGGAGATAGAGAGGGGACCAGGGCTCCAGGGGGGGATCACACAGTGTCCCTACCCCGCACAGGGGACCAGGGCTGGGGGGGAGATAGAGAGGGGACCAGGGCTCCAGGGGGGGATCACACAGTGGCCCTACCCCGCACAGGGGACCAGGGCTGGGGGGGAGATAGAGAGGGGACCAGGGCTCCAGGGGGGGATCACACAGTGGCCCTACCCCGCACAGGGGACCAGGGCTGGGGGGGAGATAGAGAGGGGACCAGGGCTCCAGGGGGGGATCACACAGTGTCCCTACCCCGCACAGGGGACCAGGGCTGGGGGGGGGATCACACAGTGTCCCTGCCCCTCACAGGGGACCAGGGCTGGGGGGGAGATAGAGAGGGGACCAGGGCTCCAGGGGGGGATCACACAGTGGCCCTACCCCGCACAGGGGACCAGGGCTGGGGGGGAGATAGAGAGGGGACCAGGGCTCCAGGGGGGGATCACACAGTGTCCCTGCCCCTCACAGGGGACCAGGGCTGGGGGGGAGATAGAGAGGGGACCAGGGCTCCAGGGGGGGATCACACAGTGTCCCTACCCCGCACAGGGGACCAGGGCTGGGGGGGAGATAGAGAGGGGACCAGGGCTCCAGGGGGGGATCACACAGTGTCCCTACCCCGCACAGGGGACCAGGGCTCCGGGGGGGATCACACAGTGTCCCTGCCCCTCACAGGGGACCAGGGCTGGGGGGGAGATAGAGAGGGGACCAGGGCTCCAGGGGGGGATCACACAGTGGCCCTACCCCGCACAGGGGACCAGGGCTGGGGGGGAGATAGAGAGGGGACCAGGGCTCCAGGGGGGGATCACACAGTGTCCCTGCCCCTCACAGGGGACCAGGGCTGGGGGGGAGATAGAGAGGGGACCAGGGCTCCAGGGGGGGATCACACAGTGTCCCTACCCCGCACAGGGGACCAGGGCTGGGGGGGGGATCACACAGTGTCCCTGCCCCTCACAGGGGACCAGGGCTGGGGGGGAGATAGAGAGGGGACCAGGGCTCCAGGGGGGGATCACACAGTGGCCCTACCCCGCACAGGGGACCAGGGCTGGGGGGGAGATAGAGAGGGGACCAGGGCTCCAGGGGGGGATCACACAGTGTCCCTACCCCGCACAGGGGACCAGGGCTGGGGGGGAGATAGAGAGGGGACCAGGGCTCCAGGGGGGGATCACACAGTGTCCCTACCCCGCACAGGGGACCAGGGCTCCGGGGGGGATCACACAGTGTCCCTGCCCCTCACAGGGGACCAGGGCTGGGGGGGAGATAGAGAGGGGACCAGGGCTCCAGGGGGGGATCACACAGTGTCCCTACCCCGCACAGGGGACCAGGGCTGGGGGGGGGATCACACAGTGTCCCTGCCCCTCACAGGGGACCAGGGCTGGGGGGGAGATAGAGAGGGGACCAGGGCTCCAGGGGGGGATCACACAGTGGCCCTACCCCGCACAGGGGACCAGGGCTGGGGGGGAGATAGAGAGGGGACCAGGGCTCCAGGGGGGGATCACACAGTGTCCCTACCCCGCACAGGGGACCAGGGCTGGGGGGGAGATAGAGAGGGGACCAGGGCTCCAGGGGGGGATCACACAGTGTCCCTACCCCGCACAGGGGACCAGGGCTGGGGGGGAGATAGAGAGGGGACCAGGGCTCCAGGGGGGGATCACACAGTGGCCCTACCCCGCACAGGGGACCAGGGCTGGGGGGGAGATAGAGAGGGGACCAGGGCTCCAGGGGGGGATCACACAGTGGCCCTACCCCGCACAGGGGACCAGGGCTGGGGGGGAGATAGAGAGGGGACCAGGGCTCCAGGGGGGGATCACACAGTGTCCCTACCCCGCACAGGGGACCAGGGCTGGGGGGGGGATCACACAGTGTCCCTGCCCCTCACAGGGGACCAGGGCTGGGGGGGAGATAGAGAGGGGACCAGGGCTCCAGGGGGGGATCACACAGTGGCCCTACCCCGCACAGGGGACCAGGGCTGGGGGGGAGATAGAGAGGGGACCAGGGCTCCAGGGGGGGATCACACAGTGTCCCTGCCCCTCACAGGGGACCAGGGCTGGGGGGGAGATAGAGAGGGGACCAGGGCTCCAGGGGGGGATCACACAGTGTCCCTACCCCGCACAGGGGACCAGGGCTGGGGGGGAGATAGAGAGGGGACCAGGGCTCCAGGGGGGGATCACACAGTGTCCCTACCCCGCACAGGGGACCAGGGCTCCGGGGGGGATCACACAGTGTCCCTGCCCCTCACAGGGGACCAGGGCTGGGGGGGAGATAGAGAGGGGACCAGGGCTCCAGGGGGGGATCACACAGTGGCCCTACCCCGCACAGGGGACCAGGGCTGGGGGGGAGATAGAGAGGGGACCAGGGCTCCAGGGGGGGATCACACAGTGTCCCTGCCCCTCACAGGGGACCAGGGCTGGGGGGGAGATAGAGAGGGGACCAGGGCTCCAGGGGGGGATCACACAGTGTCCCTACCCCGCACAGGGGACCAGGGCTGGGGGGGGGATCACACAGTGTCCCTGCCCCTCACAGGGGACCAGGGCTGGGGGGGAGATAGAGAGGGGACCAGGGCTCCAGGGGGGGATCACACAGTGGCCCTACCCCGCACAGGGGACCAGGGCTGGGGGGGAGATAGAGAGGGGACCAGGGCTCCAGGGGGGGATCACACAGTGTCCCTACCCCGCACAGGGGACCAGGGCTGGGGGGGAGATAGAGAGGGGACCAGGGCTCCAGGGGGGGATCACACAGTGGCCCTACCCCGCACAGGGGACCAGGGCTCCGGGGGGGATCACACAGTGTCCCTGCCCCTCACAGGGGACCAGGGCTGGGGGGGAGATAGAGAGGGGACCAGGGCTCCAGGGGGGGATCACACAGTGTCCCTACCCCGCACAGGGGACCAGGGCTGGGGGGGGGATCACACAGTGTCCCTGCCCCTCACAGGGGACCAGGGCTGGGGGGGAGATAGAGAGGGGACCAGGGCTCCAGGGGGGGATCACACAGTGGCCCTACCCCGCACAGGGGACCAGGGCTGGGGGGGAGATAGAGAGGGGACCAGGGCTCCAGGGGGGGATCACACAGTGTCCCTACCCCGCACAGGGGACCAGGGCTGGGGGGGAGATAGAGAGGGGACCAGGGCTCCAGGGGGGGATCACACAGTGTCCCTACCCCGCACAGGGGACCAGGGCTGGGGGGGAGATAGAGAGGGGACCAGGGCTCCAGGGGGGGATCACACAGTGGCCCTACCCCGCACAGGGGACCAGGGCTGGGGGGGAGATAGAGAGGGGACCAGGGCTCCAGGGGGGGATCACACAATGGCCCTACCCCGCACAGGGGACCAGGGCTGGGGGGGAGATAGAGAGGGGACCAGGGCTCCAGGGGGGGATCACACAGTGTCCCTACCCCGCACAGGGGACCAGGGCTGGGGGGGGGATCACACAGTGTCCCTGCCCCTCACAGGGGACCAGGGCTGGGGGGGAGATAGAGAGGGGACCAGGGCTCCAGGGGGGGATCACACAGTGGCCCTACCCCGCACAGGGGACCAGGGCTGGGGGGGAGATAGAGAGGGGACCAGGGCTCCAGGGGGGGATCACACAGTGTCCCTACCCCGCACAGGGGACCAGGGCTGGGGGGGAGATAGAGAGGGGACCAGGGCTCCAGGGGGGGATCACACAGTGGCCCTACCCCGCACAGGGGACCAGGGCTCCGGGGGGGATCACACAGTGTCCCTGCCCCTCACAGGGGACCAGGGCTGGGGGGGAGATAGAGAGGGGACCAGGGCTCCAGGGGGGGATCACACAGTGTCCCTACCCCGCACAGGGGACCAGGGCTGGGGGGGGGATCACACAGTGTCCCTGCCCCTCACAGGGGACCAGGGCTGGGGGGGAGATAGAGAGGGGACCAGGGCTCCAGGGGGGGATCACACAGTGGCCCTACCCCGCACAGGGGACCAGGGCTGGGGGGGAGATAGAGAGGGGACCAGGGCTCCAGGGGGGGATCACACAGTGTCCCTACCCCGCACAGGGGACCAGGGCTGGGGGGGAGATAGAGAGGGGACCAGGGCTCCAGGGGGGGATCACACAGTGTCCCTACCCCGCACAGGGGACCAGGGCTGGGGGGGAGATAGAGAGGGGACCAGGGCTCCAGGGGGGGATCACACAGTGGCCCTACCCCGCACAGGGGACCAGGGCTCCGGGGGGGATCACACAGTGTCCCTACCCCGCACAGGGGACCAGGACCACACACACACACACACACACACACACACACACACACACACACACACGTAGAGAGGAACACACAAGCCCCTGTGTGTTAGTACTGTAAATGGTAACAGGAGGGATATACAGGACAGATAGAGAGGGGACCAGGGCTCCGGGGGGGATCACACAGTGTCCCTACCCCGCACAGGGGACCAGGGCTGGGGGGGAGATAGAGAGGGGACCAGGGCTCCAGGGGGGGATCACACAGTGTCCCTACCCCGCACAGGGGACCAGGGCTGGGGGGGAGATAGAGAGGGGACCAGGGCTCCAGGGGGGGATCACACAGTGGCCCTACCCCGCACAGGGGACCAGGGCTGGGGGGGAGATAGAGAGGGGACCAGGGCTCCAGGGGGGGATCACACAGTGGCCCTACCCCGCACAGGGGACCAGGGCTGGGGGGGAGATAGAGAGGGGACCAGGGCTCCAGGGGGGGATCACACAGTGGCCCTACCCCGCACAGGGGACCAGGGCTGGGGGGGAGATAGAGAGGGGACCAGGGCTCCAGGGGGGGATCACACAGTGTCCCTACCCCGCACAGGGGACCAGGGCTCCGGGGGGGATCACACAGTGTCCCTGCCCCGCACAGGGGACCAGGGCTGGGGGGGAGATAGAGAGGGGACCAGGGCTCCAGGGGGGGATCACACAGTGTCCCTGCCCCTCACAGGGGACCAGGGCTGGGGGGGAGATAGAGAGGGGACCAGGGCTCCAGGGGGGGATCACACAGTGTCCCTACCCCGCACAGGGGACCAGGGCTGGGGGGGAGATAGAGAGGGGACCAGGGCTCCAGGGGGGGATCACACAGTGTCCCTACCCCGCACAGGGGACCAGGGCTCCGGGGGGGATCACACAGTGTCCCTGCCCCTCACAGGGGACCAGGGCTGGGGGGGAGATAGAGAGGGGACCAGGGCTCCAGGGGGGGATCACACAGTGTCCCTACCCCGCACAGGGGACCAGGGCTGGGGGGGAGATAGAGAGGGGACCAGGGCTCCAGGGGGGGATCACACAGTGTCCCTACCCCGCACAGGGGACCAGGGCTCCGGGGGGGATCACACAGTGTCCCTGCCCCTCACAGGGGACCAGGGCTGGGGGGGAGATAGAGAGGGGACCAGGGCTCCAGGGGGGGATCACACAGTGTCCCTACCCCGCACAGGGGACCAGGGCTGGGGGGGGGATCACACAGTGTCCCTGCCCCTCACAGGGGACCAGGGCTGGGGGGGAGATAGAGAGGGGACCAGGGCTCCAGGGGGGGATCACACAGTGTCCCTGCCCCGCACAGGGGACCAGGGCTGGGGGGGAGATAGAGAGGGGACCAGGGCTCCAGGGGGGGATCACACAGTGTCCCTGCCCCTCACAGGGGACCAGGGCTGGGGGGGAGATAGAGAGGGGACCAGGGCTCCAGGGGGGGATCACACAGTGTCCCTACCCCGCACAGGGGACCAGGGCTGGGGGGGGGATCACACAGTGTCCCTGCCCCTCACAGGGGACCAGGGCTGGGGGGGAGATAGAGAGGGGACCAGGGCTCCAGGGGGGGATCACACAGTGGCCCTACCCCGCACAGGGGACCAGGGCTGGGGGGGAGATAGAGAGGGGACCAGGGCTCCAGGGGGGGATCACACAGTGTCCCTACCCCGCACAGGGGACCAGGGCTGGGGGGGGGATCACACAGTGTCCCTGCCCCTCACAGGGGACCAGGGCTGGGGGGGAGATAGAGAGGGGACCAGGGCTCCAGGGGGGGATCACACAGTGGCCCTACCCCGCACAGGGGACCAGGGCTGGGGGGGAGATAGAGAGGGGACCAGGGCTCCAGGGGGGGATCACACAGTGGCCCTACCCCGCACAGGGGACCAGGGCTGGGGGGGAGATAGAGAGGGGACCAGGGCTCCAGGGGGGGATCACACAGTGTCCCTACCCCGCACAGGGGACCAGGGCTCCGGGGGGGATCACACAGTGTCCCTGCCCCTCACAGGGGACCAGGGCTGGGGGGGAGATAGAGAGGGGACCAGGGCTCCAGGGGGGGATCACACAGTGTCCCTGCCCCGCACAGGGGACCAGGGCTGGGGGGGAGATAGAGAGGGGACCAGGGCTCCAGGGGGGGATCACACAGTGTCCCTGCCCCTCACAGGGGACCAGGGCTGGGGGGGAGATAGAGAGGGGACCAGGGCTCCAGGGGGGGATCACACAGTGTCCCTACCCCGCACAGGGGACCAGGGCTGGGGGGGGGATCACACAGTGTCCCTGCCCCTCACAGGGGACCAGGGCTGGGGGGGAGATAGAGAGGGGACCAGGGCTCCAGGGGGGGATCACACAGTGGCCCTACCCCGCACAGGGGACCAGGGCTGGGGGGGAGATAGAGAGGGGACCAGGGCTCCAGGGGGGGATCACACAGTGTCCCTACCCCGCACAGGGGACCAGGGCTGGGGGGGGGATCACACAGTGTCCCTGCCCCTCACAGGGGACCAGGGCTGGGGGGGAGATAGAGAGGGGACCAGGGCTCCAGGGGGGGATCACACAGTGGCCCTACCCCGCACAGGGGACCAGGGCTGGGGGGGAGATAGAGAGGGGACCAGGGCTCCAGGGGGGGATCACACAGTGGCCCTACCCCGCACAGGGGACCAGGGCTCCGGGGGGGATCACACAGTGTCCCTGCCCCTCACAGGGGACCAGGGCTGGGGGGGAGATAGAGAGGGGACCAGGGCTCCAGGGGGGGATCACACAGTGTCCCTACCCCGCACAGGGGACCAGGGCTGGGGGGGGATCACACAGTGTCCCTGCCCCTCACAGGGGACCAGGGCTGGGGGGGAGATAGAGAGGGGACCAGGGCTCCAGGGGGGGATCACACAGTGTCCCTACCCCGCACAGGGGACCAGGGCTCCGGGGGGGATCACACAGTGTCCCTGCCCCGCACAGGGGACCAGGGCTGGGGGGGAGATAGAGAGGGGACCAGGGCTCCAGGGGGGGATCACACAGTGTCCCTGCCCCTCACAGGGGACCAGGGCTGGGGGGGAGATAGAGAGGGGACCAGGGCTCCAGGGGGGGATCACACAGTGTCCCTACCCCGCACAGGGGACCAGGGCTCCGGGGGGGATCACACAGTGTCCCTGCCCCTCACAGGGGACCAGGGCTGGGGGGGAGATAGAGAGGGGACCAGGGCTCCAGGGGGGGATCACACAGTGTCCCTGCCCCTCACAGGGGACCAGGGCTGGGGGGGAGATAGAGAGGGGACCAGGGCTCCAGGGGGGGATCACACAGTGGCCCTACCCCGCACAGGGGACCAGGGCTGGGGGGGAGATAGAGAGGGGACCAGGGCTCCAGGGGGGGATCACACAGTGTCCCTACCCCGCACAGGGGACCAGGGCTGGGGGGGAGATAGAGAGGGGACCAGGGCTCCAGGGGGGGATCACACAGTGGCCCTACCCCGCACAGGGGACCAGGGCTGGGGGGGAGATAGAGAGGGGACCAGGGCTCCAGGGGGGGATCACACAGTGGCCCTACCCCGCACAGGGGACCAGGGCTGGGGGGGAGATAGAGAGGGGCCCTACCCCGCACAGGGGACCAGGAGTCCTCAGAGTAGGGTGATAGGGACTGTGTTGTAAGGTTGATTGATTCACACATACTCTGCTGTTCACATTTCGCCATTGAATGGCCATTTATTTGAACTTTCACGGTGCCAGCAATCGTTCCACCAGTCCCCGTGCTTTCACATGCCGCCCGACCGAGCCGAGGCGGACATAGTACGATTCTTGGGCGTTCAGACTGTGGCACATGTGCTGGGCAACCAATG
This sequence comes from Borostomias antarcticus, assembly GCF_949987555.1. Taxonomy (NCBI): domain Eukaryota; kingdom Metazoa; phylum Chordata; class Actinopteri; order Stomiiformes; family Stomiidae; genus Borostomias; species Borostomias antarcticus. The sequence goes on from NW_028176386.1 coordinate 47,340, forward strand.
TGCGGTCACCGGCCTCGAGTTTCTCCCAGCTTAAAGTAGCTAAAACGTGTCGCAATTTGTGTAATGTCATCCCAGGGTGGCCCATGGCCTGGAAGACTCTGTTGACGCTGATGGAGAGATTCACCGCCGGCTGTCCGCTACTGCTGAAGAAGAGAGTCGATGGTCCTTTCCTGGAGACAATGAGAGAGCAGAATATTAGTTTTAGGCTCGATCAGCCTTGTTTACCTGCTCAGGGACAGACACATGGTTTATTCCCCTGGTCCCTGGTTCCTTCCACTGGCTCACCTGTATCCGGGGAGCCGCTTTGCCGCGGTTCGATACCGGGCCAGCCATTGATATTCTTCTTCCTTACAACAGAGGACTGCTTCCCCGTGTAAATGTGCCGTCTTGTGTTCGGCCACTCCGACCAGGAATAGACCGTCTCGCTGGGTTGCTCGATCGATGTCATCCCCTTTGAGATTGATCCAGGTTCCTGGGGGAAGAACAAGCATATAATATGGTCCGATTAGATCAATGGGTCGGACGATAAATGAACCGTTCCCCGGTGGATAACACTTACCCCTCCGGCAACCATTAAGAGCCGTCAGATAGATGACGATACTCGCCGCCAATCGGTTCGATTTTCGGTGGCAAGGATCTAATTCCAGGCCATCGAACAGGTCAGGTATGGTTCTCCGGATCGCACCGAGGAGTTCTGTTAATTGGGCCGCCGTTAAGAGCGTCGCTTGGACTGATTTGTATACCTTTTCCCGGTGCTGTCTCACACACCGGCGCTGGTCGCGTAGTATCTTTGCGAATTTCAAGCGTAACCTCCGTAGCACGCTGGGGGCACAAGCAAGGGGCTTGTATTCAGACAGGTGCCGGAGGAAGGCAGAGATATCTAGGCAATAATTGTTCACCGTTGTCGGTGCAATCGGGCGGGCTTTTAGTTCCCTTAACCACCTATCTGTCATCCGATGGTTCTTTAGACCAGACATCCATTCATCAACATCACCGGATGGACCATGTAAGGTCTTGAGGAACTCTATTACCCGCCGGAGGCTAGAGTGGGTATTTTGACGACGCTTTTCCGAGGGAAACGCACCTAATAAGTGCCGGCAATATGCCTCTAATACCCCGCTAGCTACCTCAGACAAAGCCGGATCTTTTAGACTCAACGGCAGCTCCATCCGTTCGTCATCTGTCTGGCTCTCGCTAGTGGCCCCTCGCTCTGACCAGCTGCCGGCTCCAGGCCCCGGTTCAATAGGCCCGTCTCGCCCTCCGTCCGACCCCAACGGCGATGTGCTACCGTCGGTCGATCGAACCGCCTGGCCGCAGGGCAATGTAGCCAGCTCCGCTAGCATTTCAAGGCCGCTGGTGCCCGGTTCTGCTTCGGGCCTTTCAAGGCCGCTTGTGCCCGGTTCTGCTTCGGGCGTTTCAAGGCCGCTTGTGCCCGGTTCTGCTTCGGGCCTTTCAAGGCCGCTTGTGCCCGGTTCTGCTTCGGGCCTTTCAAGGCCGCTTGTGCCCGGTTCTGCTTCGGGCGTTTCAAGACCGCTTGTGCCCGGTTCTGCTTCGGGCGTTTCAAGTCCGCTGGTGCCCGGTTCTGCCTCGGGCGACTTGCCCCGCGATTTACTCCCCGCATCGAGCTCCGGTCCGGTCCCCAGATCGAGCTCTGGTCCGGTCCCCGCATTGAGCTCCGGTTCCTCCCCTAAGTCGAGCACCTGCGCCGGCATGCTCTTTCGCCCGGACTCCGCTGTCAAGTCGATATACGCCGGAGTTCCGGGCAGTATTTTGTGCGCGGACCGCAAGTGTTTGTCCAGCCGGCGAATACCTTTTCCGCCACAAATGTTACAAACTTTCGCCGGGCGCTGGTAATCGTGTTTCGGCTTTCCCCACCGTGGCATTTCTGCTGCCGAAAACCTTCAAAATGGTGCGTGATTGCCCGTGTCGTGCCCGCACATGTTTCCGGGTTGAAGCCACGCCCAATCGAGTTCTAACCCTAATCAGGGCTGCGTAAACAATCACAATGGACCGCTCTGGGCCGGCGATTGTTTACGTCAATGGACCACTGTTTAGCGGTCTCAAACTGGCCCTCTCACCCGGCTAAATCCGGGGCTCTGGGCCGGCGATTACCCCGGGGTCCCTCTCCCGGGGAATTTCTCGGACGGCCGAGGCTGGACTTTGCCATTTTTCCGGCCGTGTTTGGACTTTGGACAAAAAATGACTAGTGAGGATTATTCTCACACGTCAGGGGCTTTAGCCGCATTTTGGGGCCGGGGCTCCGGGGGGGATCACACAGTGGCCCCACCCCGCACAGGGGACCAGGGCTGGGGGGGAAGATAGAGAGGCCCCACCCCGCACAGGGGACCAGGGCTGGGGGGGATCACACAGTGGCCCCACCCCGCACAGGGGACCAGGGCTGGGGGGGAAGATAGAGAGGCCCCACCCCGCACAGGGGACCAGGGCTGGGGGGGATGAGACCAGGGATCCGGGGGTCGACGGAGGGGCCCTACCCCGCACAGGGGACCAGGGCTGGGGGGGGAAGATAGAGAGGCCCCACCCCGCACAGGGGACCAGGGCTGGGGGGGAAGATAGAGAGGCCCCACCCCGCACAGGGGACCAGGGCTGGGGGGGAAGATAGAGAGGCCCCACCCCGCACAGGGGACCAGGGCTGGGGGGGATGAGACCAGGGATCCGGGGGTCGACGGAGGGGCCCTACCCCGCACAGGGGACCAGGGCTGGGGGGGGAAGATAGAGAGGCCCCACCCCGCACAGGGGACCAGGGCTGGGGGGGAAGATAGAGAGGCCCCACCCCGCACAGGGGACCAGGGCTGGGGGGGAAGATAGAGAGGCCCCACCCCGCACAGGGGACCAGGGCTGGGGGGGATGAGACCAGGGATCCGGGGGTCGACGGAGGGGCCCTACCCCGCACAGGGGACCAGGGCTGGGGGGGGAAGATAGAGAGGCCCCACCCCGCACAGGGGACCAGGGCTGGGGGGGAAGATAGAGAGGCCCCACCCCGCACAGGGGACCAGGGCTGGGGGGGAAGATAGAGAGGCCCCACCCCGCACAGGGGACCAGGGCTGGGGGGGATGAGACCAGGGATCCGGGGGTCGACGGAGGGGCCCTACCCCGCACAGGGGACCAGGGCTGGGGGGGGAAGATAGAGAGGCCCCACCCCGCACAGGGGACCAGGGCTGGGGGGGAAGATAGAGAGGCCCCACCCCGCACAGGGGACCAGGGCTGGGGGGGAAGATAGAGAGGCCCCACCCCGCACAGGGGACCAGGGCTGGGGGGGATGAGACCAGGGATCCGGGGGTCGACGGAGGGGCCCTACCCCGCACAGGGGACCAGGGCTGGGGGGGGAAGATAGAGAGGCCCCACCCCGCACAGGGGACCAGGGCTGGGGGGGAAGATAGAGAGGCCCCACCCCGCACAGGGGACCAGGGCTGGGGGGGAAGATAGAGAGGCCCCACCCCGCACAGGGGACCAGGGCTGGGGGGGATGAGACCAGGGATCCGGGGGTCGACGGAGGGGCCCTACCCCGCACAGGGGACCAGGGCTGGGGGGGGAAGATAGAGAGGCCCCACCCCGCACAGGGGACCAGGGCTGGGGGGGAAGATAGAGAGGCCCCACCCCGCACAGGGGACCAGGGCTGGGGGGGAAGATAGAGAGGCCCCACCCCGCACAGGGGACCAGGGCTGGGGGGGAAGATAGAGAGGCCCCACCCCGCACAGGGGACCAGGGCTGGGGGGGAAGATAGAGAGGCCCCACCCCGCACAGGGGACCAGGGCTGGGGGGGGAAGATAGAGAGGCCCCACCCCGCACAGGGGACCAGGGCTGGGGGGGAAGATAGAGAGGCCCCACCCCGCACAGGGGACCAGGGCTGGGGGGGAAGATAGAGAGGCCCCACCCCGCACAGGGGACCAGGGCTGGGGGGGAAGATAGAGAGGCCCCACCCCGCACAGGGGACCAGGGCTGGGGGGGGAAGATAGAGAGGCCCCACCCCGCACAGGGGACCAGGGCTGGGGGGGAAGATAGAGAGGCCCCACCCCGCACAGGGGACCAGGGATCCGGGGGACTCCGTCGTCCCCACCCCTCTCAGGGCCCCACCACTCCGGGGGACTCCGTCGTCCCCACCCCTCTCAGGGCCCCACCACTCCGGGGGACTCCGTCGTCCCCACCCCTCTCAGGGCCCCACCACTCCGGGGGACTCCGTCGTCCCCACCCCGCACAGGGGACCAGGGCTGGGGGGGAAGATAGAGAGGCCCCACCCCGCACAGGGGACCAGGGATCCGGGGGACTCCGTCGTCCCCACCCCTCTCAGGGCCCCACCACTCCGGGGGACTCCGTCGTCCCCACCCCTCTCAGGGCCCCACCACTCCGGGGGACTCCGTCGTCCCCACCCCGCACAGGGGACCAGGGCTGGGGGGGAAGATAGAGAGGCCCCACCCCGCACAGGGGACCAGGGATCCGGGGGACTCCGTCGTCCCCACCCCTCTCAGGGCCCCACCACTCCGGGGGACTCCGTCGTCCCCACCCCTCTCAGGGCCCCACCACTCCGGGGGACTCCGTCGTCCCCACCCCGCACAGGGGACCAGGGCTGGGGGGGAAGATAGAGAGGCCCCACCCCGCACAGGGGACCAGGGATCCGGGGGACTCCGTCGTCCCCACCCCTCTCAGGGCCCCACCACTCCGGGGGACTCCGTCGTCCCCACCCCTCTCAGGGCCCCACCACTCCGGGGGACTCCGTCGTCCCCACCCCTCTCAGGGCCCCACCACTCCGGGCACCGGACCTCCGGCACAGCCCGGTAACCTCGCGCACCGCTCGAACCCGTGCACCCACCCTTAAGCACCCTCCCCTCGGGCACTAGACTTCCAGGGCCTCGGCCTCCAGAACTATGTGGCCCTGGTAATCCTTAGAACAGTGGGACTTAGGTTTTGAGCCTTCCTGCTCGCCCTCCGCGGTGGGGCCAGGCGCACCGGCCGTGCCTGCGCACCCACCCTTAAGCACTCCTCCCCGGGCACCAGACCTCCGTACCACCGGCCTCCAGGGCCCCGGGGCCCTGGCTCTCCAAACGGAACCATGCGTACCTGGTAATGCCCATAACTTTGCAAAAAAAAGCGAGCGGTCGGGGCCGGTCCGCCCGACCCCTCGCTCCCCTCCGGTCGCCCGGAGGGGCTTTGGGCCGCTGCGGACCGCTCCCCCGGCCGCCAAGTAAGAGGGGACCGCTCCCCCGCCGAGCGATCCATCGTTCGGGCCCGGGGACCGCTCCCCGGGCTCCGTGCGTAAAGAGGGACCGCTCCCTCGGCTCCGTGCGTCAGAGGGACCGCTCCCTCGGCTAACTAGTGAGAGGGGACCGCTCCCCCGGCCGCCAAGTAAGAGGGGACCGCTCCCCCGCCGAGCGATCCATCGTTCGGGCCCGGGGACCGCTCCCCGGGCTCCGTGCGCAAAGAGGGACCGCTCCCTCGGCTCCGTGCGTCAGAGGGACCGCTCCCTCGGCTAACTAGTGAGAGGGGACCGCTCCCCCGCCGAGTGATCCATCGTCCGGGCCGGGGGACCGCTCCCCCTCTCCCGCAGACCGAGAGCCAGGGGGGGTCCCCCGCTCCGGGTCGAGAACCGGGCCCCGGGGCCGAGCGTCTCCCCGGGCCGCACGCCTACCCGGGCCGCGCGCAGACATCCGACAGACGGGCAGAGAGAACAGTCCCCTTACACTGGACGTTCCCTCCTCCGCCGTCGGAAGCCGCGCGCGTCCGGCATGGCGCACCGCTGCGGGCAGACGCACCGACCGCCGGGGCTCGCCGGCCCCCGACCGTCTCCGCTCCTTCGTTCGGCCCCCAGAGGGACCGCTCCCCCGGCCGCCAAGTAAGAGGGGACCGCTCCCCCGCCGAGTGATCCATCGTTCGGGCCCGGGGACCGCTCCCCGGGCTCCGTGCGCAAAGAGGGACCGCTCCCTCGGCTCCGTGCGTCAGAGGGACCGCTCCCCCGGCCGCCAAGTAAGAGGGGACCGCTCCCCCGCCGAGTGATCCATCGTTCGGGCCCGGGGACCGCTCCCCCTCTCCCGCAGACCGAGAGCCAGGGGGGGTCCCCCGCTCCGGGTCGAGAACCGGGCCCCGGGGCCGAGCGTCTCCCCGGGCCGCACGCCTACCCGGGCCGCGCGCAGACATCCGACAGACGGGCAGAGAGAACAGTCCCCTTACACTGGACGTTCCCTCCTCCGCCGTCGGAAGCCGCGCGCGTCCGGCATGGCGCACCGCTGCGGGCAGACGCACCGACCGCCGGGGCTCGCCGGCCCCCGACCGTCTCCGCTCCTTCGTTCGGCCCCCAGAGGGACCGCTCCCCCGGCCGCCAAGTAAGAGGGGACCGCTCCCCCGCCGAGTGATCCATCGTTCGGGCCCGGGGACCGCTCCCCGGGCTCCGTGCGCAAAGAGGGACCGCTCCCTCGGCTCCGTGCGTCAGAGGGACCGCTCCCCCGGCCGCCAAGTAAGAGGGGACCGCTCCCCCGCCGAGTGATCCATCGTTCGGGCCCGGGGACCGCTCCCCCTCTCCCGCAGACCGAGAGCCAGGGGGGGTCCCCCGCTCCGGGTCGAGAACCGGGCCCCGGGGCCGAGCGTCTCCCCGGGCCGCACGCCTACCCGGGCCGCGCGCAGACATCCGACAGACGGGCAGAGAGAACAGTCCCCTTACACTGGACGTTCCCTCCTCCGCCGTCGGAAGCCGCGCGCGTCCGGCATGGCGCACCGCCGCGGGCAGACCCACCGACCGCCGGGGCTCGCCGGCCCCCGACCGTCTCCGCTCCTTCGTTCGGCCCCCAGAGGGACCGCTCGCCGGCACCCGACCGTCTCCGCTCCTTCGTTCGGTCCCCAGAGGGACCGCTCCCCAGGCAAACTGTTCAAAATGTCTTCGCTCCTAATGAGACCCGGGCGGGTCTTATCCGGCCTCCCCGGCTCCGTTCCCGAGCCGGTGCACCATCTCGGGGTTGAGGACAAGGCCCCTCGGCCTCCTCTTCCGTCCCCCCATTGAAACCCAGTCATTGGGACTCTGCCCAATTTACAACCCGCCGATACGTGTTCGAAATAGTACAGACCGACTCTCAGATTTACCCGGAGCCCAAAAAAATCCCGGGGAGCCTCTCCCCGGGATTCCCGGGTGAGCTCCCGGGGAGCAGATTCTCCCCCGCCTATGGGGATTAAAGCGATGCTTTATTTTCGGTGGTGCGGTTCCTCCCATTTGCGCTTATGTGGGGTCCCTCTCCCTCTGACTTGTAAAATTTCTCGGACGGCCGAGGCTGGACTTTGCCATTTTTCCGGCCGAGTTTGGACTTTGCCAAAAAATCACTACTGAGGATTATTCTCACACGTCAGGGGCTTTAGCCGCATTTTGGGGCCGGGGCTCCGGGGGGGATCACACAGTGGCCCTACCCCGCACAGGGGACCAGGGCTCCGGGGGGGAGATAGAGAGGGGCCCTGCCCCTCTCAGGGGACCAGGGCTCCGGGGGGGATCACACAGTGGCCCTGCCCCTCACAGGGGACCAGGGCTCCGGGGGGGAGATAGAGAGGGGACCAGGGCTCCGGGGGGGATCACACAGTGGCCCTACCCCGCACAGGGGACCAGGGCTGGGGGGGAGATAGAGAGGGGCCCTGCCCCTCTCAGGGGACCAGGGCTCCGGGGGGGATCACACAGTGGCCCTACCCCGCACAGGGGACCAGGGCTCCGGGGGGGATCACACAGTGTCCCTGCCCCTCACAGGGGACCAGGGCTCCGGGGGGGATCACACAGTGGCCCTGCCCCTCACAGGGGACCAGGGCTCCGGGGGGGATCACACAGTGGCCCTACCCCGCACAGGGGACCAGGGCTCCGGGGGGGATCACACAGTGTCCCTGCCCCTCACAGGGGACCAGGGCTCCGGGGGGGATCACACAGTGTCCCTACCCCGCACAGGGGACCAGGGCTGGGGGGGAGATAGAGAGGGGCCCTGCCCCTCTCAGGGGACCAGGGCTCCGGGGGGGATCACACAGTGGCCCTACCCCGCACAGGGGACCAGGGCTCCGGGGGGGATCACACAGTGTCCCTGCCCCTCACAGGGGACCAGGGCTCCGGGGGGGATCACACAGTGGCCCTGCCCCTCACAGGGGACCAGGGCTCCGGGGGGGATCACACAGTGGCCCTACCCCGCACAGGGGACCAGGGCTCCGGGGGGGATCACACAGTGTCCCTGCCCCTCACAGGGGACCAGGGCTCCGGGGGGGATCACACAGTGTCCCTACCCCGCACAGGGGACCAGGGCTGGGGGGGAGATAGAGAGGGGACCAGGGCTCCAGGGGGGGATCACACAGTGTCCCTGCCCCTCACAGGGGACCAGGGCTGGGGGGGAGATAGAGAGGGGACCAGGGCTCCAGGGGGGGATCACACAGTGTCCCTACCCCGCACAGGGGACCAGGGCTGGGGGGGGGATCACACAGTGTCCCTGCCCCTCACAGGGGACCAGGGCTGGGGGGGAGATAGAGAGGGGACCAGGGCTCCAGGGGGGGATCACACAGTGGCCCTACCCCGCACAGGGGACCAGGGCTGGGGGGGAGATAGAGAGGGGACCAGGGCTCCAGGGGGGGATCACACAGTGTCCCTGCCCCTCACAGGGGACCAGGGCTGGGGGGGAGATAGAGAGGGGACCAGGGCTCCAGGGGGGGATCACACAGTGTCCCTACCCCGCACAGGGGACCAGGGCTGGGGGGGGGATCACACAGTGTCCCTGCCCCTCACAGGGGACCAGGGCTGGGGGGGAGATAGAGAGGGGACCAGGGCTCCAGGGGGGGATCACACAGTGGCCCTACCCCGCACAGGGGACCAGGGCTGGGGGGGAGATAGAGAGGGGACCAGGGCTCCAGGGGGGGATCACACAGTGTCCCTACCCCGCACAGGGGACCAGGGCTGGGGGGGAGATAGAGAGGGGACCAGGGCTCCAGGGGGGGATCACACAGTGTCCCTACCCCGCACAGGGGACCAGGGCTCCGGGGGGGATCACACAGTGTCCCTGCCCCTCACAGGGGACCAGGGCTGGGGGGGAGATAGAGAGGGGACCAGGGCTCCAGGGGGGGATCACACAGTGTCCCTACCCCGCACAGGGGACCAGGGCTGGGGGGGGGATCACACAGTGTCCCTGCCCCTCACAGGGGACCAGGGCTGGGGGGGAGATAGAGAGGGGACCAGGGCTCCAGGGGGGGATCACACAGTGGCCCTACCCCGCACAGGGGACCAGGGCTGGGGGGGAGATAGAGAGGGGACCAGGGCTCCAGGGGGGGATCACACAGTGTCCCTACCCCGCACAGGGGACCAGGGCTGGGGGGGAGATAGAGAGGGGACCAGGGCTCCAGGGGGGGATCACACAGTGTCCCTACCCCGCACAGGGGACCAGGGCTGGGGGGGAGATAGAGAGGGGACCAGGGCTCCAGGGGGGGATCACACAGTGGCCCTACCCCGCACAGGGGACCAGGGCTGGGGGGGAGATAGAGAGGGGACCAGGGCTCCAGGGGGGGATCACACAGTGGCCCTACCCCGCACAGGGGACCAGGGCTGGGGGGGAGATAGAGAGGGGACCAGGGCTCCAGGGGGGGATCACACAGTGTCCCTACCCCGCACAGGGGACCAGGGCTGGGGGGGGGATCACACAGTGTCCCTGCCCCTCACAGGGGACCAGGGCTGGGGGGGAGATAGAGAGGGGACCAGGGCTCCAGGGGGGGATCACACAGTGGCCCTACCCCGCACAGGGGACCAGGGCTGGGGGGGAGATAGAGAGGGGACCAGGGCTCCAGGGGGGGATCACACAGTGTCCCTGCCCCTCACAGGGGACCAGGGCTGGGGGGGAGATAGAGAGGGGACCAGGGCTCCAGGGGGGGATCACACAGTGTCCCTACCCCGCACAGGGGACCAGGGCTGGGGGGGAGATAGAGAGGGGACCAGGGCTCCAGGGGGGGATCACACAGTGTCCCTACCCCGCACAGGGGACCAGGGCTCCGGGGGGGATCACACAGTGTCCCTGCCCCTCACAGGGGACCAGGGCTGGGGGGGAGATAGAGAGGGGACCAGGGCTCCAGGGGGGGATCACACAGTGGCCCTACCCCGCACAGGGGACCAGGGCTGGGGGGGAGATAGAGAGGGGACCAGGGCTCCAGGGGGGGATCACACAGTGTCCCTGCCCCTCACAGGGGACCAGGGCTGGGGGGGAGATAGAGAGGGGACCAGGGCTCCAGGGGGGGATCACACAGTGTCCCTACCCCGCACAGGGGACCAGGGCTGGGGGGGGGATCACACAGTGTCCCTGCCCCTCACAGGGGACCAGGGCTGGGGGGGAGATAGAGAGGGGACCAGGGCTCCAGGGGGGGATCACACAGTGGCCCTACCCCGCACAGGGGACCAGGGCTGGGGGGGAGATAGAGAGGGGACCAGGGCTCCAGGGGGGGATCACACAGTGTCCCTACCCCGCACAGGGGACCAGGGCTGGGGGGGAGATAGAGAGGGGACCAGGGCTCCAGGGGGGGATCACACAGTGTCCCTACCCCGCACAGGGGACCAGGGCTCCGGGGGGGATCACACAGTGTCCCTGCCCCTCACAGGGGACCAGGGCTGGGGGGGAGATAGAGAGGGGACCAGGGCTCCAGGGGGGGATCACACAGTGTCCCTACCCCGCACAGGGGACCAGGGCTGGGGGGGGGATCACACAGTGTCCCTGCCCCTCACAGGGGACCAGGGCTGGGGGGGAGATAGAGAGGGGACCAGGGCTCCAGGGGGGGATCACACAGTGGCCCTACCCCGCACAGGGGACCAGGGCTGGGGGGGAGATAGAGAGGGGACCAGGGCTCCAGGGGGGGATCACACAGTGTCCCTACCCCGCACAGGGGACCAGGGCTGGGGGGGAGATAGAGAGGGGACCAGGGCTCCAGGGGGGGATCACACAGTGTCCCTACCCCGCACAGGGGACCAGGGCTGGGGGGGAGATAGAGAGGGGACCAGGGCTCCAGGGGGGGATCACACAGTGGCCCTACCCCGCACAGGGGACCAGGGCTGGGGGGGAGATAGAGAGGGGACCAGGGCTCCAGGGGGGGATCACACAGTGGCCCTACCCCGCACAGGGGACCAGGGCTGGGGGGGAGATAGAGAGGGGACCAGGGCTCCAGGGGGGGATCACACAGTGTCCCTACCCCGCACAGGGGACCAGGGCTGGGGGGGGGATCACACAGTGTCCCTGCCCCTCACAGGGGACCAGGGCTGGGGGGGAGATAGAGAGGGGACCAGGGCTCCAGGGGGGGATCACACAGTGGCCCTACCCCGCACAGGGGACCAGGGCTGGGGGGGAGATAGAGAGGGGACCAGGGCTCCAGGGGGGGATCACACAGTGTCCCTGCCCCTCACAGGGGACCAGGGCTGGGGGGGAGATAGAGAGGGGACCAGGGCTCCAGGGGGGGATCACACAGTGTCCCTACCCCGCACAGGGGACCAGGGCTGGGGGGGAGATAGAGAGGGGACCAGGGCTCCAGGGGGGGATCACACAGTGTCCCTACCCCGCACAGGGGACCAGGGCTCCGGGGGGGATCACACAGTGTCCCTGCCCCTCACAGGGGACCAGGGCTGGGGGGGAGATAGAGAGGGGACCAGGGCTCCAGGGGGGGATCACACAGTGGCCCTACCCCGCACAGGGGACCAGGGCTGGGGGGGAGATAGAGAGGGGACCAGGGCTCCAGGGGGGGATCACACAGTGTCCCTGCCCCTCACAGGGGACCAGGGCTGGGGGGGAGATAGAGAGGGGACCAGGGCTCCAGGGGGGGATCACACAGTGTCCCTACCCCGCACAGGGGACCAGGGCTGGGGGGGGGATCACACAGTGTCCCTGCCCCTCACAGGGGACCAGGGCTGGGGGGGAGATAGAGAGGGGACCAGGGCTCCAGGGGGGGATCACACAGTGGCCCTACCCCGCACAGGGGACCAGGGCTGGGGGGGAGATAGAGAGGGGACCAGGGCTCCAGGGGGGGATCACACAGTGTCCCTACCCCGCACAGGGGACCAGGGCTGGGGGGGAGATAGAGAGGGGACCAGGGCTCCAGGGGGGGATCACACAGTGGCCCTACCCCGCACAGGGGACCAGGGCTCCGGGGGGGATCACACAGTGTCCCTGCCCCTCACAGGGGACCAGGGCTGGGGGGGAGATAGAGAGGGGACCAGGGCTCCAGGGGGGGATCACACAGTGTCCCTACCCCGCACAGGGGACCAGGGCTGGGGGGGGGATCACACAGTGTCCCTGCCCCTCACAGGGGACCAGGGCTGGGGGGGAGATAGAGAGGGGACCAGGGCTCCAGGGGGGGATCACACAGTGGCCCTACCCCGCACAGGGGACCAGGGCTGGGGGGGAGATAGAGAGGGGACCAGGGCTCCAGGGGGGGATCACACAGTGTCCCTACCCCGCACAGGGGACCAGGGCTGGGGGGGAGATAGAGAGGGGACCAGGGCTCCAGGGGGGGATCACACAGTGTCCCTACCCCGCACAGGGGACCAGGGCTGGGGGGGAGATAGAGAGGGGACCAGGGCTCCAGGGGGGGATCACACAGTGGCCCTACCCCGCACAGGGGACCAGGGCTGGGGGGGAGATAGAGAGGGGACCAGGGCTCCAGGGGGGGATCACACAGTGGCCCTACCCCGCACAGGGGACCAGGGCTGGGGGGGAGATAGAGAGGGGACCAGGGCTCCAGGGGGGGATCACACAGTGTCCCTACCCCGCACAGGGGACCAGGGCTGGGGGGGGGATCACACAGTGTCCCTGCCCCTCACAGGGGACCAGGGCTGGGGGGGAGATAGAGAGGGGACCAGGGCTCCAGGGGGGGATCACACAGTGGCCCTACCCCGCACAGGGGACCAGGGCTGGGGGGGAGATAGAGAGGGGACCAGGGCTCCAGGGGGGGATCACACAGTGTCCCTACCCCGCACAGGGGACCAGGGCTGGGGGGGAGATAGAGAGGGGACCAGGGCTCCAGGGGGGGATCACACAGTGGCCCTACCCCGCACAGGGGACCAGGGCTCCGGGGGGGATCACACAGTGTCCCTGCCCCTCACAGGGGACCAGGGCTGGGGGGGAGATAGAGAGGGGACCAGGGCTCCAGGGGGGGATCACACAGTGTCCCTACCCCGCACAGGGGACCAGGGCTGGGGGGGGGATCACACAGTGTCCCTGCCCCTCACAGGGGACCAGGGCTGGGGGGGAGATAGAGAGGGGACCAGGGCTCCAGGGGGGGATCACACAGTGGCCCTACCCCGCACAGGGGACCAGGGCTGGGGGGGAGATAGAGAGGGGACCAGGGCTCCAGGGGGGGATCACACAGTGTCCCTACCCCGCACAGGGGACCAGGGCTGGGGGGGAGATAGAGAGGGGACCAGGGCTCCAGGGGGGGATCACACAGTGTCCCTACCCCGCACAGGGGACCAGGGCTGGGGGGGAGATAGAGAGGGGACCAGGGCTCCAGGGGGGGATCACACAGTGGCCCTACCCCGCACAGGGGACCAGGGCTGGGGGGGAGATAGAGAGGGGACCAGGGCTCCAGGGGGGGATCACACAGTGGCCCTACCCCGCACAGGGGACCAGGGCTGGGGGGGAGATAGAGAGGGGACCAGGGCTCCAGGGGGGGATCACACAGTGTCCCTACCCCGCACAGGGGACCAGGGCTGGGGGGGAGATAGAGAGGGGACCAGGGCTCCAGGGGGGGATCACACAGTGGCCCTACCCCGCACAGGGGACCAGGGCTCCGGGGGGGATCACACAGTGTCCCTACCCCGCACAGGGGACCAGGACCACACACACACACACACACACACACACACACACACACACACACACACGTAGAGAGGAACACACAAGCCCCTGTGTGTTAGTACTGTAAATGGTAACAGGAGGGATATACAGGACAGATAGAGAGGGGACCAGGGCTCCGGGGGGGATCACACAGTGTCCCTACCCCGCACAGGGGACCAGGGCTGGGGGGGAGATAGAGAGGGGACCAGGGCTCCAGGGGGGGATCACACAGTGTCCCTACCCCGCACAGGGGACCAGGGCTGGGGGGGAGATAGAGAGGGGACCAGGGCTCCAGGGGGGGATCACACAGTGGCCCTACCCCGCACAGGGGACCAGGGCTGGGGGGGAGATAGAGAGGGGACCAGGGCTCCAGGGGGGGATCACACAGTGGCCCTACCCCGCACAGGGGACCAGGGCTGGGGGGGAGATAGAGAGGGGACCAGGGCTCCAGGGGGGGATCACACAGTGGCCCTACCCCGCACAGGGGACCAGGGCTGGGGGGGAGATAGAGAGGGGACCAGGGCTCCAGGGGGGGATCACACAGTGTCCCTACCCCGCACAGGGGACCAGGGCTCCGGGGGGGATCACACAGTGTCCCTGCCCCGCACAGGGGACCAGGGCTGGGGGGGAGATAGAGAGGGGACCAGGGCTCCAGGGGGGGATCACACAGTGTCCCTGCCCCTCACAGGGGACCAGGGCTGGGGGGGAGATAGAGAGGGGACCAGGGCTCCAGGGGGGGATCACACAGTGTCCCTACCCCGCACAGGGGACCAGGGCTGGGGGGGAGATAGAGAGGGGACCAGGGCTCCAGGGGGGGATCACACAGTGTCCCTACCCCGCACAGGGGACCAGGGCTCCGGGGGGGATCACACAGTGTCCCTGCCCCTCACAGGGGACCAGGGCTGGGGGGGAGATAGAGAGGGGACCAGGGCTCCAGGGGGGGATCACACAGTGTCCCTACCCCGCACAGGGGACCAGGGCTGGGGGGGAGATAGAGAGGGGACCAGGGCTCCAGGGGGGGATCACACAGTGTCCCTACCCCGCACAGGGGACCAGGGCTCCGGGGGGGATCACACAGTGTCCCTGCCCCTCACAGGGGACCAGGGCTGGGGGGGAGATAGAGAGGGGACCAGGGCTCCAGGGGGGGATCACACAGTGTCCCTACCCCGCACAGGGGACCAGGGCTGGGGGGGGGATCACACAGTGTCCCTGCCCCTCACAGGGGACCAGGGCTGGGGGGGAGATAGAGAGGGGACCAGGGCTCCAGGGGGGGATCACACAGTGTCCCTGCCCCGCACAGGGGACCAGGGCTGGGGGGGAGATAGAGAGGGGACCAGGGCTCCAGGGGGGGATCACACAGTGTCCCTGCCCCTCACAGGGGACCAGGGCTGGGGGGGAGATAGAGAGGGGACCAGGGCTCCAGGGGGGGATCACACAGTGTCCCTACCCCGCACAGGGGACCAGGGCTGGGGGGGGGATCACACAGTGTCCCTGCCCCTCACAGGGGACCAGGGCTGGGGGGGAGATAGAGAGGGGACCAGGGCTCCAGGGGGGGATCACACAGTGGCCCTACCCCGCACAGGGGACCAGGGCTGGGGGGGAGATAGAGAGGGGACCAGGGCTCCAGGGGGGGATCACACAGTGTCCCTACCCCGCACAGGGGACCAGGGCTGGGGGGGGGATCACACAGTGTCCCTGCCCCTCACAGGGGACCAGGGCTGGGGGGGAGATAGAGAGGGGACCAGGGCTCCAGGGGGGGATCACACAGTGGCCCTACCCCGCACAGGGGACCAGGGCTGGGGGGGAGATAGAGAGGGGACCAGGGCTCCAGGGGGGGATCACACAGTGGCCCTACCCCGCACAGGGGACCAGGGCTGGGGGGGAGATAGAGAGGGGACCAGGGCTCCAGGGGGGGATCACACAGTGTCCCTACCCCGCACAGGGGACCAGGGCTCCGGGGGGGATCACACAGTGTCCCTGCCCCTCACAGGGGACCAGGGCTGGGGGGGAGATAGAGAGGGGACCAGGGCTCCAGGGGGGGATCACACAGTGTCCCTGCCCCGCACAGGGGACCAGGGCTGGGGGGGAGATAGAGAGGGGACCAGGGCTCCAGGGGGGGATCACACAGTGTCCCTGCCCCTCACAGGGGACCAGGGCTGGGGGGGAGATAGAGAGGGGACCAGGGCTCCAGGGGGGGATCACACAGTGTCCCTACCCCGCACAGGGGACCAGGGCTGGGGGGGGGATCACACAGTGTCCCTGCCCCTCACAGGGGACCAGGGCTGGGGGGGAGATAGAGAGGGGACCAGGGCTCCAGGGGGGGATCACACAGTGGCCCTACCCCGCACAGGGGACCAGGGCTGGGGGGGAGATAGAGAGGGGACCAGGGCTCCAGGGGGGGATCACACAGTGTCCCTACCCCGCACAGGGGACCAGGGCTGGGGGGGGGATCACACAGTGTCCCTGCCCCTCACAGGGGACCAGGGCTGGGGGGGAGATAGAGAGGGGACCAGGGCTCCAGGGGGGGATCACACAGTGGCCCTACCCCGCACAGGGGACCAGGGCTGGGGGGGAGATAGAGAGGGGACCAGGGCTCCAGGGGGGGATCACACAGTGGCCCTACCCCGCACAGGGGACCAGGGCTCCGGGGGGGATCACACAGTGTCCCTGCCCCTCACAGGGGACCAGGGCTGGGGGGGAGATAGAGAGGGGACCAGGGCTCCAGGGGGGGATCACACAGTGTCCCTACCCCGCACAGGGGACCAGGGCTGGGGGGGGATCACACAGTGTCCCTGCCCCTCACAGGGGACCAGGGCTGGGGGGGAGATAGAGAGGGGACCAGGGCTCCAGGGGGGGATCACACAGTGTCCCTACCCCGCACAGGGGACCAGGGCTCCGGGGGGGATCACACAGTGTCCCTGCCCCGCACAGGGGACCAGGGCTGGGGGGGAGATAGAGAGGGGACCAGGGCTCCAGGGGGGGATCACACAGTGTCCCTGCCCCTCACAGGGGACCAGGGCTGGGGGGGAGATAGAGAGGGGACCAGGGCTCCAGGGGGGGATCACACAGTGTCCCTACCCCGCACAGGGGACCAGGGCTCCGGGGGGGATCACACAGTGTCCCTGCCCCTCACAGGGGACCAGGGCTGGGGGGGAGATAGAGAGGGGACCAGGGCTCCAGGGGGGGATCACACAGTGTCCCTGCCCCTCACAGGGGACCAGGGCTGGGGGGGAGATAGAGAGGGGACCAGGGCTCCAGGGGGGGATCACACAGTGGCCCTACCCCGCACAGGGGACCAGGGCTGGGGGGGAGATAGAGAGGGG
The DNA here is from genome assembly GCF_949987555.1 of Borostomias antarcticus. NCBI lineage: Eukaryota > Metazoa > Chordata > Actinopteri > Stomiiformes > Stomiidae > Borostomias > Borostomias antarcticus. The sequence continues at coordinate 64,474 of NW_028176386.1, forward strand.
ACCAGGGCTCCAGGGGGGGATCACACAGTGTCCCTACCCCGCACAGGGGACCAGGGCTGGGGGGGAGATAGAGAGGGGACCAGGGCTCCAGGGGGGGATCACACAGTGGCCCTACCCCGCACAGGGGACCAGGGCTGGGGGGGAGATAGAGAGGGGACCAGGGCTCCAGGGGGGGATCACACAGTGGCCCTACCCCGCACAGGGGACCAGGGCTGGGGGGGAGATAGAGAGGGGCCCTACCCCGCACAGGGGACCAGGAGTCCTCAGAGTAGGGTGATAGGGACTGTGTTGTAAGGTTGATTGATTCACACATACTCTGCTGTTCACATTTCGCCATTGAATGGCCATTTATTTGAACTTTCACGGTGCCAGCAATCGTTCCACCAGTCCCCGTGCTTTCACATGCCGCCCGACCGAGCCGAGGCGGACATAGTACGATTCTTGGGCGTTCAGACTGTGGCACATGTGCTGGGCAACCAATGTGCGGTCACCGGCCTCGAGTTTCTCCCAGCTTAAAGTAGCTAAAACGTGTCGCAATTTGTGTAATGTCATCCCAGGGTGGCCCATGGCCTGGAAGACTCTGTTGACGCTGATGGAGAGATTCACCGCCGGCTGTCCGCTACTGCTGAAGAAGAGAGTCGATGGTCCTTTCCTGGAGACAATGAGAGAGCAGAATATTAGTTTTAGGCTCGATCAGCCTTGTTTACCTGCTCAGGGACAGACACATGGTTTATTCCCCTGGTCCCTGGTTCCTTCCACTGGCTCACCTGTATCCGGGGAGCCGCTTTGCCGCGGTTCGATACCGGGCCAGCCATTGATATTCTTCTTCCTTACAACAGAGGACTGCTTCCCCGTGTAAATGTGCCGTCTTGTGTTCGGCCACTCCGACCAGGAATAGACCGTCTCGCTGGGTTGCTCGATCGATGTCATCCCCTTTGAGATTGATCCAGGTTCCTGGGGGAAGAACAAGCATATAATATGGTCCGATTAGATCAATGGGTCGGACGATAAATGAACCGTTCCCCGGTGGATAACACTTACCCCTCCGGCAACCATTAAGAGCCGTCAGATAGATGACGATACTCGCCGCCAATCGGTTCGATTTTCGGTGGCAAGGATCTAATTCCAGGCCATCGAACAGGTCAGGTATGGTTCTCCGGATCGCACCGAGGAGTTCTGTTAATTGGGCCGCCGTTAAGAGCGTCGCTTGGACTGATTTGTATACCTTTTCCCGGTGCTGTCTCACACACCGGCGCTGGTCGCGTAGTATCTTTGCGAATTTCAAGCGTAACCTCCGTAGCACGCTGGGGGCACAAGCAAGGGGCTTGTATTCAGACAGGTGCCGGAGGAAGGCAGAGATATCTAGGCAATAATTGTTCACCGTTGTCGGTGCAATCGGGCGGGCTTTTAGTTCCCTTAACCACCTATCTGTCATCCGATGGTTCTTTAGACCAGACATCCATTCATCAACATCACCGGATGGACCATGTAAGGTCTTGAGGAACTCTATTACCCGCCGGAGGCTAG